>NW_003852578.1:1367331-1406619 GCF_000181295.1 Otolemur garnettii
GGCCCGGGCTGGGGATTCGAACCCGCCCCCTTAGGTGTATGTGGCTGGCGCCTTAGCCGCTTGAGCCACAGGCACCAAGCCGAGCTGGTCATTTTCTAAACTAGGCTTACTGCCAGTAAATTTAATTTAAATTCTTAAGCTAGTTCAAAAGTCCATAATATCAAGGCATAAGCAATTTTTATTTGTTTAGCTATTTCCCGGAATCTATGAAAAATAACCAATTGCTGGTTCTCCACTGAGAGTTATATATTCATCATTGAATTTAGTATACTTAAAAACTTCAAAGGAGAACTAAACTATACACATAATAATGATGGAGAAAGTTATGTCTAGAGAGTTGAATAAATTATCTAAAGTCACTCTTAGTTGACTAAATTATCTTAGTCTTAGTTGAATAAATTATCTGCAGTCCTCCACTGAAGAAATGGTGGAGGCTAGATTTGATCTTATAACATCCTATCTCCAAGCCTGTGCTGTTTATGCTGTACTATCACGTGTCTTACATAAGTTAAGAGGATTAACCATAATATATTCTTTGTATAGTTCACACAATACTAATTTATTTATTTATTTACCTTCTGTGTATACAGCCCTGTTGAGGACAATGAGGAAACAGAAATGAGCAAAATAGCCATAGTTTTAGCTTTACTGGTTTTATAGGTTAGTACTATATATAGCCACTAGGCAATATTAGATACATCAGTTTATAATCAAAACATGTTAAAATTGCTAAGAAAAAATGAAATGGGCTACCTCTACATCAGCTAACAGAAAATCAGAAGAGTGGTTCCTAATGAAAATGTATTTTTACCTATTTTTCTGATTGTGTCCATCAAAAAACCATGTTTAAAAAGTCCCAGGAGGACTTGGGATGAGTTCCAGCCAGTAAGCAAAGCATTTTAAAGGCCTTGAAAGAAAGCCACGTTCAAGCAATTAACATAAGGTCAGTATTGTTAGTTAGAATTCAAAGAATGCAAGCAGGGTATGAGAAATGAGGTCTACAGGTAGGCAGTGATAAGATTATGTTTTAGAACATGCTAAATACTTAAATTTTAAGCTCAGGCCACTGGGAATTCAGAGATGTCTTCAAATGGGGGTGGCAAATGAGATTTGCATTTTTAAAACTCCTCATTGTCTACATGGTAGAGAGTAAAATGGATACATAGGATGATTAATAAGCTTGAGTCCCTTTATATATCTGAGTGGTACTACCCCATGATTTATTGAAAAATAAGTCTAGATTTCAAGGGACAGCTCTGGGATATGAGAAAACTATTTTGGAGTAATTTGGAATATAGAGGAGTTAAGTGAAATGAAGCAGGGTGAAGATTATTACAAAAATAGTACTGGACTGTGTGTTATGCATAGAAACACCATGATTAATGAACAGGTTAAGAAGACTTAGCTGACGTTGGAGAATGAGAGTGGCCAGAATGTTGGATGAAATGGTTTTATAGCAGCAAAACAGAATGTTTAAAGAAAAAGAAAATGATCAATAATGTTGAATGCTCTTGAGGAGTTAAGTGATACAGGAAGGGGTAAAGTAATTTGGATTAAATGATGTAGAGGCTATTGGTTACTTTAGTAAGAACAATTTGACAGAAGCTGGGGTTCGAAGCCAATTTGGCATGGAGTGAGGGGTGAGCACAAGGCAAGAGAAAAAATACGGGGAGAAAAGGCCAGCTCGTCCAAGATAGAAATCTTATAAAGAAGATAAGGAAATTTAATTTATAGTTAAAAAAAAATGTCCTGTCCAGGTATTTTTTTAAGTTCCACAGATATATAATTGTCTCACAACGAATTGCACATATTTGAAGTATAAAATTTGACAAATTTTGAAAGACGTATGCACTTGTGAAATCATCACCACTCTCAAGACAGTAAGTGTAGCCATCAACCCCCACATTTCTCCAGGCCTGTTCCTAGTACCTCCCTTCTGTTCCTCTCTAACTCTTTGCCCCATGCCAGGACAATTACTTACTTGTTTTCTGTTACAGTAATTTTTTATGTTATAAAACTGTATGTATTTAAATGAATACATACAGCATGTTTATCTTGTTTATCTGGACGCTTTCATTTAGCATGATTATCCCGAGAGTGTGTTATTGTGTATATCAAGAGTCCATTCCATTCATTCCTGAATAACACTCCAGTATTTGGATATATACACCAAAATTTGTATTTCCACTCACACATGGATGCACATTTGTTTCATTTCTAGTTTGGAGATCATGAATATATCTTCTATATCCATGTACAAAACTTTGCATAAATATCTACTTTCTTTTCTTTTGGGAGATACCTGAGAGTATTACAACTGGGTAGTAGATGTTTTTTTTTTTAATTCTGAAGGAACTGCCAAACTGTTTTCCAAAGTGGCTGTATTATTCTCCATTCTCACCATTGGTGTCTGAGTGATATAGTTTGTTCACATCTTTAACAGTACTTGCACTAGTCAATCTTTAGTGTCAGCTTTCCTAATAAGTATGTAGTGATAACTCATGGTTTAATATTTATTTTTCTAATCACACTGAACATCTTTTTAACCTGTATTTGCCATCAATATACCTCATTGGCAAAGTGGCTGTTCAAATATGTTTTCCTATTTATTCTTTGAAATGTTTAGTGTCTTTTCAATTAGCATTACAGTGTTTTTTATATATTTCAGAAGCAAGTTACTTTAAAAAATATAACTTCAAATATTTTTCCATACTATGACTTATATTTTTATTCTTTTAGCAGTTCCTTTTTTTAAAAAAAAATTTAATTTTCACAAGGTACAAATTGTGTATTCTTTTCTACTATGGACTGTGCTTTTGATGATAAATTATAGAAATATTGGCCTAACCTCAATACAAAAATATTTTATCCAAAATTTTCTTCTGGAAGTTTTGAGTTTTAAGTTTCACATTTAAGTGTAAGATTTCTTATGACTTACTTTTTATATGGTGCTAAAAGATGGAATCTTTTCCAGTAAAATGCCTTGAAAAGATTAATATTTTCCTTCATATTGTTTTTGTACCTTTGTGAAAAATAAATTGACCATACATGTTGGTTTATTCATGAACTCTCTCTCTATTCCATTCCATTGACCTCTTCTTTAACTATAGGAGATTACTACACTGTGCTAAAGGGATATTAATTCTTTCTTAATTGTTGACTAGATTTTGGCAGTGAAACCATATGGGCCTGGTAATTTACAATAATATTAACATTAACAATACTATTTAGTATTACAGACTAATATCTCTCATGACCATAGATGCAAAAACCCTCAAAAAATAGTATGAATTCAAAAACAGCGATTTCTAAAGAGAATTACATATCACAACAAAGAGGAAATTATTTCAGGTAAGCAAAGCTATTTCAACATGCAAAAATCACATCAATCAGCTGAAGAAGAAAAATCATATATCAATTTTTATAGAAAAAAATTTGACTATTTCCTTCCTGAGAAGATGCTTTCAAATTTGCTCAAATCCCACTCATTTATTTTTGTTGTTACTATGATTAACATTGGGGTCTTCTTAATAAATTGTTTGCCTAGACTGAATCCTGTAAGAGATTATTCAGCATTTTCTTCCAGAATTCTTATGGTTTTATGCATTATATCTAAATAATTTATACATCTTGAATTAATTTTTCTGAGTGGTGAGAGATATGGATGCTGTTTCATTCTTCTGCATGTAACTATCCCAGCACCATTTATGGAACAACAATTCTTTTCTCCAGTGTATATTTTTATCTGCTTTGTCAAAGGTCAGTGGGTTATATTTGAATATTTTTGTATCTGAGTTTGTTGTTCTTTTCCTTTGGTCTATAACTCTATTTTTTTGTGCTATTTTGGTTATGATAGCCTTGTAATACTCATAAAGTGATGCTTCCAGACCTATTTCTTTTGTTCACGATTACCTTGGCTGTTTAGGCTCTTTACTCATTCCAAATGAAGCATAGAGTTATTTTTTTTCTGGGTCTGTGACATATGACATTGGTATTTTGATGGTATTTGTATTGCATATGTAAATTACTTTGGTTAATATGGATATTAACAATGTTTAACATATATAACAATGTTTATTCTACCAATCTATGAGCATGCTATGTTCATAGCCCTTGTAATCTTTTTTCTTAGTGTTTCATAGTTCTCTTTGTAAAGACATTTCACCTCCTTAGTTAAGTATAATTCTAGGTATTTTATTTTCTTTGTAGTTATCATAGGTGGTATTGATTCTTTGATTTTACTTTCAGATGACTGCTATTGGTGTATAGGAATGCTACTTATTTGTGTATATTGTTTTACACTTGATCTTAGCCAAAAGGCCGAGAAATTATTGTGTATATTGTTTATATACCCTGAGGCTTTGCTGAATTCTTTTTTATCAGTTCCAGGAGTCTTGTGATGAAATCTTTAGAGTTTCCCAGGTATAGCATCAGCAAAAAGTGATATTTTTACCTCTTCATTCTTAATTTGGATACCTTTAATTTATTTATCTTGCCTGATTGACCTGGCCAGGACTTCAACACTATGTTGAATAGAAGTGGTGGCAATGGGCATCCTGGTGTTGTTTCAGGAGGAGAGCAAGGAGGTTTGGCTCTTAGTGAGAATGTTTTCAGCTTTTCCCCAGCAAGTGGCTGTGGGTTTCATATGTTTCATTTGTATAATTTTAAGGCATATTCTTTCTATACCTAATTGTTTGAATTTTTTTTTTTTCACAAAAGGGTGCTGAATCTTGTCAAATAATTTTTTTGCATCTATCGAGGTGATAATATGATCTTTATATTTGCTTCTATTTATGTGGTGAGTCCCATTTACTGACAGAGCAAGTAGACAACCTACAGAATGGGTAAAAATATTCACAAGTTATACATCCAAGAAGGAGTTTATAACCAGAATGTACAAAGAACTCAGGCAAATCAGCAAGAAGAAAATCAAACAATGCCATCAAGAAGAAGGGGAAAAACACAACAGAAACTTTTCAAAAGAAGATAGACAAATGGCCAACAAATATATGAAATAATGTTCAACATTACTAATCATCAGGTAATACAGATTAAAATGACAATAAGATAACACCTTATCCCTGATATATTGGCTTTTATTAAAAAGTCCAAAAATAATAGATACGGGTGTAGATGCAGAGAGAAAGGAATGCTACTACAATGTTGGTGAGACTGCAAATTAGTACAACCTCTATGGAAAAGAGTATGAAAAATACTCAGAAAACTAAAATTAGATCAGCATTTGATCCAGGAATCTCACTATTGGGTATTTACTCAAAGGAAAAGAAGTTATTTTATCAATTAATAATTTTATCAAGTTATTTTATCAAAGGACACTGGACTCAAATAGTTATTGCAGCACAATTCAGAACTGTAAAGATGTGGAATCAGCCTAAGTGCCCACCAATTCATGATTGGATTAACAAATGTCGTGTGTGTGTGTGTGTGTGTGTGTGTGTGATACCTCTCAGGTCAGTGTATTAATTTCACATCTTATACTGGAGACATTTGAGGGAAATTTGTATCCTTTCAAATGTGTTGCTATTAACAGACTTGATAAACATTCTTTGGTGGAAAACTGTCATGCATGGTAAATTCTTTAGTATGGTATTTCCAGTTACAAAGTAATTAGCAAAGTATACATCAAATGGCTACTCCCACCACAGTGAATGAACACTGACTTAAACAGCGCACTACATGTCGGGATCTTATCAAGGGATTTTAATTCTGTTATAAACACTTCCTATATTAAATTTTTAAAAGAGATTCACATAATAAAGAAAAACCTGGATTTGATTCCCAAATTACTCTATCAAATCTAATTGGGCAAGTGTTACTCTTGGTTAATTTAAGCTTGAAATTCTGTAATAATTATTCCTGGCATTTTGGATGGGCTGAAACCACTAATGTTACAGTTGATGATGTGAAACCCCTTTCTGTCCCCAACAGCTATATGACACATAATTATTTTAAGTGTTTAAAATTTAAATTACTGTTATTTTAGAATTTTATGAAACTCCTTGTGATAATTAGAGGTATGTCAAGAGCAAAGTGATTTCCTATCTAACTATGGGAACTGAATGAGGCAAGCAGGTAAGGCCAGATGACAGAGGCTTATTTCTCTGCTTCTGCAAATTTCCTACCTTTGTGCATCCTAAAGGTAGGCTTCAGCAATGTCAAACTGAATTTTGTACACAATGTTTGTACACTAAATTGGACTTTCACGAGGAAAGAAAAAACAGAGAGAGGGAATTTTGAGCTCCAAACTATTGGAAAACTTGCTCTGCATGAAAATGATCTCAGATGCCTGGGTTTTGATCCTTACTCTGTCATTTACCAGTGTGGCTTTGGGCAACTTAATTAGCCTGTGCCATTTTGAAATTGAGAGTTCACATTACTTTATGATTTTTCTAAGAGCTGGATTAATATGCACATATAAAGTGATGTGCACAGATATTATGAAACTGTTCATACATGTAAGTGTTTTCTAATGTTATCGTTTTGATGTAATAATTCCCCAAACACACTATCAAATGCATATCATAACTTATGTACAAAGAGTTCCATAGAAAAGAATTGCATTGGCTTGTTAAAAAATAACTCCAATGAAGCAATTTTATTTTCGGATGTGTCAAAACAAATATTGCAAATAACTACATGAACAACAACATCACTTTTATAATTTATTCCTTTCACTCTTTCTATACACAGTGATCTTCATTTTTTACTTTTCATTTACTTTATGCTCAACTTCCTTTGAATAGATGATAAATCCTGATATTTGATTTGATGGAAACATTAAAATATCTAGCAATTAAAATGAGTCATAGTCCCTCTGATATTTTGGTATTTTTATTTAGTAGGCAGACTCAAATTACGAAATGATTCATTTTAAACTTTTCTAAATACCATTCAAACCACATGGTATGAAATGTAAAACACATCAGATGATGTTAGATAAGTGAGCAGATCACGAGACCTAGATTAGAAATGGCTTTTTAATTCTCTGTTGTTGTAATGTTCTATGTGCATTGGGTTTAAGATATAATTTGCTCAAGGGTTTTTCCATTTCCACTTTCCATATGTATCTTCTCCTTAATCAGGTCTATTTTTCATCTACTCACTTTAGAGTAGCGGCAATGTTTGTTACTGGTTTTTTCAGTCTTCTAGCCAAGTATCTAAAATGAAGACTACAGCAGAAGTTTTGTCCAGTGACTTAGACTCTTGCGAGTGAGCATTTGTCTTCTGTCAATACTTATTGACAAACAATACACAGATTCGGAAATGAATGCTAATTTTCTTTCCCATTGCTGGTTGGTAACAAATTTGGTTTATTGTTTTTCTGTCATACTATGAGAAAGATAGCTTTTGTGATCACTCATGTAATAAAATCATCAGGTTTCCTCAATAATGCTAAAACTTCTTGGGAAAGCAGTGCATTGTTATGTTTTCATATTTTGAAAGATGATCATTCAGGAACATGACAGCTTGAAATAACAAAACTGCATATGTTGGAAGCTCTTATCGTTCATGGCATTCTTGCTTCATAGTGCAGTTAATATACATCTCCAACTGGTAATCAGGCACTCTTGATTCTGGATAGATCTACTTGATGACTTATGAGGAAGAGAGTATGGATAGGTTATTTCTGACCACAAAGGATCTCTATAAGATTGTTTTTAAGGAAGTATATACGCCATAGGAAAGAAAGTACATAGATCATTGGTTGCCAACCTGGATGGCAGCCAGAATGAATGTGAGAATCATCTGGGGTGTTTATTATACTGAAGTTAGAGATCTACTTAAAAAGATTCCATTTGATCAGATCTGGATCTGAATCAGATTTGGAACTGGGATTTTAAAAATTATTCTTATACATAGCCAGTAAGTAAGGAAAACCAGTGGATTGGAAAATCTCATCTTTATATGTTGAATATGTCCCTTTAGCTTGAATTCTCTGACTTGGAATTCAAAACAAAGAATTTTATTCCCTAGCAGCATTCTTTGAAAGATGCTATGGTTTGAGTGTTTGTTCCCTCCCAAACTCCCATTTAAGAATATTAAGATGGATGTGGGGCTTTTCAGAGGTGACTGGACCAGAAGGGCTTTGTCTCCTCACCAAGGTTTAATGTCAATACCACAGGCGTGGGCTTGTTATCATGGAAGCCACTTCCTTATAAAAGAACCAGCTGGGGCTCCCTCTCTTGCTCTCTCACAGCCTCTGTTTTTCTACTATGCTTTGACTTCCACCATGTTATGACAGCAAGCAAACCCTTGCAGGAGGCTGGCCTTCTGATCTCAGACTTCTCAGCCTCTAGGACGGTAAGAAATACATTTGTGTTCATTATAAATTACCCAGCCTGTGGTATTCTGTTATAGCAGCACAAAACGAACTAAGACAATAGAGAACAGTAACAATGAACAATGCTGAAATTGCTTATTACCATAATATAACGGCTGAAGTTTGTTTTTTCTCTCCATGAGCACAGCTTTGTTTTTGAAGCAAAAAAATTTCTCTAGTTAACCCTATTATTAACAGCCACAGTGATTTGCTGACAGAGTCTAACACTTGCTGGGTCAAATGGTGTTTGAAGAAGTCTTTTTCATTTATTTTTTTCTGCTTGAACTCTTCATGATGAATTTAATGTACCAAATGGAAATAAAATACCATGTGCTCTGGCTGATGAATTATTTCACTATGCATTTCATGTAATGATCCTTTTTTAAAAAGTTCTGAAGCATTTTCTTAATCATTGAGCTTTTAGAAGTTAAAAATCAAATATTTTCTGTCAACATTAATTTATTAAAGCAGTTAATATATGCATATATTCCTGAACTTATATATTTATTTCTAAATAATACATACTATTTAATTTATTTAAAACTTAATCTTAGTTCCCGGAGTATATAAGTGTTATACCAGTGATACACACATATACTATGGAATCTTTAATTCTCTGATAGGATTAATTATGCAAACTAATTGTACAGTGTCTTATTGGTTCATATTTTTCTTTGGGTTGATGTGAGTTTATTTATAAGTTAATTTTATACCACTGATAAAATATTGGTGGAAGTAAAACTATTTCTAATGATTTTATTTCCATTTCAAAACCCCCAAAATTATCAAACATATTTACAAAAATCAGGACAATACTTATTCATAAATTTAAATTTTAAAATTAAAAGCTATGCAATATAATTGTGCTATCCATGAAGTAGTTATGAAATTTGTAATAAAGTCAACCTTTGGCTTCTATTACACTGGAAAAAGAACAGTTGTCCTGGGCCACATATTAAATACATAAAAACTAGCACAGACTGATGAGCAAATAAATAAACAAATAAATAAAAGGTCAGTGTGTAATTTTCACGATATTCTCCACCAGAGACAAGCAAAAACATCCTCACATAATCTTCACGTGGCCTGCAGGCGGTAGATTGGACATCTGGACATACTATAACAGATCCAATTTTGAACTAATATTTCAATATCAGTAACAAATTTTTCTTTAGAGCTTAAGTGCATACGTTTTTTTGGAGATAGTATTAAACTCAAGTCTGATGGCCTAAAACAATATGAGGCACAAAACTTGTAATGCTTTTACCTCACAACTTCAAACCCAGAATATGCCTGGCATTTAAACATCAAAATCAGATCAGTTGTCCTATTTCTGTAAATAAAATGGTTCTATGATGGGCTTTCCTAAACTATACACTATCAATAAAAATAATTTTTTTAGTCTCTCTGGAAATATAGTATAATTCACTCTACTCCTCTGTTCCTTGAAAATGTGGGGGGGGGGAAGTTTCAGAAGCCTGAAGATATACAATGTGATCAGTAGGTAGAAGAACTTAATGTGAGAGATAGGAATAAAAGTTACGTGTTTGCACGTATGTTCAGGACTTACTCTACCAAGTATCCCTTTCTCAAATGCTTACAATTTTTGTTGTGCATATAGCCCACTTTTGTAATGCCTGGCCCCTTTATTTTTTAATATATGTGCTTTATGTTCTTATCTACATTTTAAATTACTCCTGCTGCTGAAAGATCTTGCTGCAGTTGTTCTAAGCGCTGCAGAGTCTAATAATATAAGGACAATAATATGTTTTTGAGATGGGGCATCTCCATTGACCTTTTTTGTGTCACTTAATTTTTAGACACTGTGGTAAAATCTTTTACTATACCATGTCAATAGGGATCTTACTATATCATACCTTGCTACAAGCCTTGAGTGATTATTGCTGAAAAAATGCTGGGTGGGCAGGCTACATTTTTTTCTTCAACTTTTCTTCAACAGGATAAGCTTATACAACCCTATTTTTATTAGATTTAATTATAAGAGATAGAGCCATAGGATATTGGGCAACTAAATTTGGCATTCATTTAAGCACAAGGAATTTAATCTTATTTTACATTGCCTTTTGTTTAAGGGACAGTGAATAAAGTAGTATGATCCCTGAATTTCTATGATGGATGTATTTTCCCCTAAAAAACCACTGGTATTGTTTGAATGCTTTCCCCTCTGAAATTCATATTGAAATTTAATTGCCATTGTATCAGTAGTATACAGTGGGATTTTTAAGGGGTGATTTGGTCATGAAGGCTGTAACGTTATGAGCAGGATTAATGTGAGAAAAGGGTGAGTTTGACCCCCTTTTTACTCTTTTCTGCCTTCTACCATGTAATAATGCAGAAAGAAGGCCCTCACCAGATGCTCCCCCTTGATCTAATACTGCCTCACCTCTAGAACTGTGAAAATAAGCTTCTATTCTTTATAAATTACCCAGCCCCAGCTATTCTGTTACAACAACACAACACAGACTAAGACAGGCACTAAGCATCAAATTTTAGATATCTACATATACCATGCCATTGGTTTCAATGGTGTAGTCAGGAAAAACTCTAGTAGTTCCAACTGTTATATTAGGATTTAAGAAACATAGCATCATCATAGTTGCAGCCACAAAGCAAAAAAGATAAATGTGTTGACTAAGTTAATAAAAATAATAAAGAAGGAAAAGTTGAACTTTCAGAATGCCCTTCTCCCCCCAAGAGAGCTGGCCTTTTTAAAGGAAAATATCATTTAAAAAATCAAAATATAACTCCTATTTTCTCATCATATGGGGTTTAAATTTACCTAGAAATGTCATATTAGGGGTATGTTTATTTATATATTGAATTGTTAGCTACTATTGATAATTAATATAATTTTTTTTCTGTGACTACCTTTCCTAAGAACCAGAGTGGTCTTGGATCTTTTGCATATGGTTATGGTAAAACTATACAGAAGGTCAAATTGATGAAAAAATTAATTCTCCTTATTTTAGACATTTTGGTAAAGCTAAGTTTTAAATTTAGATATCACGTGGGTATTGTTTCATCACTGTGGCAATTGCATGCATACTTTTTTATGATAAGCAACAGTATTTTCTAGAATAATACTGTCCATAAACCACTGGAGCCATTTAACGTGTCACATTTCACTTGATATGTGTTTTAAGTGTAAAATGAACAGTAGATTTTGAAGACAATTTGGAAAAAATTGGAAAACATTTTTATTTTAATTTCATGTTGCAATTGTAATATGTAGAATATGTTGAGTTAAACTAAGTATATTATTAACATTAATTTCAATTTTTTCTTTTTAAATTTTCAATGTGGCTCATTTATAAAATCTATTATATTCAATGGATGGTGGTGTTCTAGCATGATACTATGCATGAGATACATAAAAACATAAATATTATTATATTATCTTTATTAAATCTTATACATTTATTTTCAAATATTAGAGTGAGTCAATAGTAGATATTAATATATTCATTCCATAATTCATCTGGGTTTTAAATGTTAATAGTAGTTCCTTTATGTATCAATTTTTAGTTTCTGCCAGTGCAAAATGGTCAGGAGGGTAGATCAATTCAATCTTAGTGGCATCTCTGAATTATTCATTCATCTGTGCCCACATTTCAACCTTATAGAACCTCCTAGCTCCCAAGGTTCAAGCATGCATGATCCCTTGGATAATATTGCACAATCTTCTAAATTATCTCTTTCTTCCAATATTTTCTCAATTGACTGTGTTCCAAACGTCTGTAAAATTTTTTCAAACAAAATATAGATCTGATCATGATTAATAAATAAATAATTTTTAATAGCCTCCAAATAAAATGCAAATTCCATCTTATTTTCAAATATGTCCCTTTCCAAATTCTCTGTTGTCATGTGCCATGCATGGGTCCAACTAAGTTGAAATATTTGCAAGAAAAACATTGCGATTGAAAAACTTGGTTTTAAGCTTGCTTTGGTGTTGGAGGGATGACCCATCACTTAAGTCTCCCCACGACTTTGGGAAAATTATGTTAAGTCCATAAAATAAAGATTATAATATGAACTGTCACATGGTGATATTATAAAATGCACATTGTATTCAAGGCAGTCCAACATTCAGGCTTCTGTGTGCCACATTGGAATAAAACTTGTACTGGATCACATATTAAATACACAAACAATAATGAAAGGTGATGAGCAAACATAAAAGGTCTGCGAATAATTTTCAAGATAGCTGCCACCACAGCTAGCAAAGAAGCCTTCATAAAATCAAGAGGCGGCCGACTGGTCACAGGTTTGACACTCATGTATACTTTCTTATTGCTGAATATGTGTTAACTTTTATGTTATTAACTGAACTGAGTTCCCCCTCAAAAGGATACGTTTAAGTTCTAACCCTCAGCACTTCAGAATATGATCTTATTTGTAAACAGAGTGGTTACATATGTAGTTAGTTAAGAGAAGTCCCTTATACTACAGTAAGATGTGACTCTAATCCAATGTGAACAGTGTTCTTTTAAGAAGGTAGAGATTAAAGTGATAGGTCCACAATCCAAGAAACACCAAAGATTCCCTGAACTGTCACCAGGAGATTGGCAGATACCCCTCAGAATGTAAAAACTCTGTATCCTGACACCTTGATTTCAGACTTATAGATTCCAGAAACTGTGAGAATAAATTTCTGTTGTTTTGAGCCACCCATTCTGTGGTACTTTATCACAGCCAGAGGACATGGCCACATCATATCTCAGGTTTTATTACTAAAATTCTTTTATTTTAATTCCTTTGCTTCCACCGTCACTAGCTATTTAGTGACTAACTCCTATTTCTGCTTTAAACTCAATTCTCTAACATACATGGGTCTGTATCTCTATGTTACGTTCCATGTTCTTAGCTACTAATTCACATATATTTATATTATATTCCTTACCAAAATTTGGTATTATTGTTTCCTTATGTAGATTCTCCTTCACTGGAATGCAAACTCCAAGTATCCAGAAACTAGAATTCATATTCTAGCTTTGGATTCCTTGTTTCTATTGTACCCCTCGCAGTGCCTTGCCCATACAAGAATGTCTTAGAAAGTATTTGAATTAGAAAGTGTTATTGCTTATTTTAGTAACTGTAACTATAACTGAATATCAGTTCTATAATTTCCCTATAATGCTAATTCTAAAATTTATAGAAATATTCAAAACTTAAAAGAAAACATGTTTCACATATACGCTAACTAAATTTATTTCTCTATAATGATCTGCAATTTGTGAGACTAGATATATATATATGTGTATATATATATATATATACATACACATAATTTTTTTTTTTGAGACAGCGTCTCAAGCTTTCACCCTGGGTAAAGTGCTGTGGCATCACAGCTCACAGCAACCTCAAACTCTTGGGCTTAAGAGATTCTCTTTCCTCAGCCTCCCAAGTAGCTGGTACTACTGGCACACTGCCACAACGCCGCGCTATTTTTTGGCAGTAGTTGTCATTGTTGTTTGGCAGGCCTGGGCTGGATTCACACCCGCAAGCTCCAGCGTATGTGGCTGGCGCCCTAGCCGCTTAAGCTACAGGTGTCGAGCCAAAGCCAGACTTGCTCAGTCATTAAAATGTTCACATTAAATGATTTTTTTTGTCAGAATATTTTCAAATTAGAAAATGTCGAATTCCTAATTACTTCCCTCTTAAATATACACATATTGCTACTCTTCTTGATAATTTGACATCTTTAGTATAATATAAAGCCTTCTTTTCTACTGTGACAATTTGATTTAATGTCTATTTTGTGTGAGGTATGGAGAACCACCCTTGCTCTTTTTTTACTTATGGTTTGCATAGAATATCTTTCTCCATCCCTTCATTTTCACCTTCCCTTAAAGCTAAAGTGAGTCTCTTGAAGGCAGGCAGAAGATAACTGGACCTTGGATGTTTGTTTAGATTTATTTTTTTTAGGGGAGAGTGTGAACACAGTCCCCCACTACCAGGAATTGTGCAGTCAAGTTTCCCACATTTGGGGAAGTCACAGAGGTCAGCACATCCAGAGTGCAATGGATAAGCCTCGCCCTGGGAAAACCACCGTCGCGATCACGGTATCTCCCCTGCCAGGTAAGTATTTTTGTTTAGTTTTTGTTCGTTTGTTTTAATCCATTTAGTAACTCTATGTCTTTTAAGTAGAGAACATATTACATTATATTTAAAATAATTATCAATAGATAAGGACATATACTGCTATTTTACAACTTTTTATTTGCTATATTATAGTTCTTTTTCTGTCTACCTTTGTGACATAATTCTTTTATCTTTTGCATACCTACTACAAGTGTTTCATTTTATGTGTAGTTATTAAAAGCCTTACATCACTATCTTTTAGTTATAAAAATTGATGACAACTGAAGCTGGTAACAACTTTACTTTGATTCCATAAAAATACTCTACATTTTAACTTCTCTTCCCCGCATTTCTTATGGTATCAATGTCACCATTTGTTTTCAAAAATATAATTGTGTATCAATTAACAAATTATTGTACATAGTGTAGATATTTTTAAAATTTTTATCCTTTTAATATTAGAGCTAAAATTGATTTACTCACTATCATTACAGGATTAGCATCTTCTGAATTTGACTACATTATTATTTTTATAGTTAGTTTCACACTTTCATATACAGGCCAGTTCTCTGGGTGGTTTTGGACTAACCCAGTTCTTCCCCTCCCAGCATTTGTCTGTCTATAGTTCTCAGAATCACTGTAGAATACACTGGGGATGTAACATCCTTACATCGGAAGCAGCTGCCTGAAATAGCCTAGTCTTTTTCTGTGCCCTTCTGTGCCCCTCCTACAGACTACAACAACTTTAGTCAGGGACGAACTGTCTAGAAAAGTCTGGGCTTTGCTTTTCTCTCCCTAGGAACAGGATGTTCTTCAAAGCTTTTCCCAGAAAGTCACATGGCCCTTGAGGTATATAATCTGGAACAGGCTGCCCTTTGGTTCTGTCAGCTAAGTGCAAATGAGGCACGTGATGGGGCCTCCATGCTCCCAGGCAGCTTTCTTGCACACTGTTGTTCTGCAGGACTGAATAGAGTCAGAAGAGCGGAGTTCAGGGAGCCGAGAGAAAGAGTATTAGTTGAGAAATGTTTAAAGATCACTTTGTCTAGTCTTTGGTCTAGGCAAAGATGTCATGACTAAGAGCTAAAAAGCACAAGCAACAAAAATACAAATAGACAAATGGGAGTGTATTAAACTGAAAAGCTTTTTCACAGCAAAGGAGCCAGTAAATAGTGTGGCAGCAATATGTTGAATGGGCAAAAATGTTACCAAACTATTCATCCAGCAAAGGACAGATGCCCAAAATCTACAGGGAACTCAAATAGTAATTTAAAAGGAATCCCCAAAAATCCTGTTAAAAAATGGACATACAAATGCCCCAAAAGTATATGGAAAAGTGTACAATGTCACTAATCCACATGGAAATGCAAACCAAAGCCTCAATGAAATATCATCTTATCTCATATCATATTACCTCAGTTAGAGTGACTATTGTCAAAAAGATTAAAAATAACAAATGATGGCAAGCACGTGGAGAAAAGGGAACTCTTATACACTGTTTACAGGAGTGTAAATTAGTATAGAAATTATGAAAAAATAGTATAGAGTTTTCTCAAAAAACTAAAAATAGAACTATCATATGGTTCCACAATTCCATACATGTGTTTGTCCAAAGGGAAAGAAATCAAAGTGACAAAAATTATCTATACCCCCATGTTTGTTGAAACACTATTCATAGTAGCCAAGATAGGGAGTCAACCTTATCAACCCATGTGACCTTGAGCCAATGAAAGCATATAGAAAATGTGATACACACACACACACACACACACGAGCACATGGGCGCAAACACACACACACAGTGGAATACTATTCAGCCATAAGAAAAAGAAAAAAAATGAAATGTTATTCTTTGCAGCAATGTGGATAGAAGCAGAGGTCATTATGTTAGGTGAAATAATCTAAGCACAAAAAGGCAAATAATTGCTTGTTCTCCTTCATAGGTGAGAGCTAAAAAACTGGTCTCATGAAGGTAAAGAGTAGAATCAGAGTTGCCAGAGGATGGGAAGGGGTGTGTGTGTGTGTGTGTGTGTGTGTGTACATGAGAGAGAGGGAGAAAGAGAGAAGAGTATGAAGAAAGATTTATTGATGAATACAAATACACAGTCAGAAGGAATAGGTGTGATGTCTGATACAAGAATAGCATGACTATAAGTAATGAGACTATATTATAGATTTCAAAATAGAAGAGAAAATTTTAAATGTTTCCAACACAAGGAAATGATAAATATTTGAAGTGATGGATATTTAATTATCCTGATATCATATTACAAATCATATACATGCATCAAACTATCACATGTGCCTCATAAATATGTAAAAATATGTGGGGTTTTTTTTCAGTTTTTGACCCAGGGCTGGGTTTGAAGCCACCACCTCTGGTATATAGGGCTGGGACCATACTCCTTTGAGCCACAGGTACTGCCCCAAATATGAATTATTAAAAAATTAAAAAATAAAAAACAGTAAAAACATAAAAAATTTTAAAACATATTTATGTCAAATTTTAAATACATTGGATTATTTCAAACAGACAATTGCTCACATCTTATTTCCAATGTATTTAATAAAAACATCACTCTTGCTTATGTGTAGAAAAATAGATTGTAAGGAGAAAGTTTAAAAATAGGAAATCTTCTCTTTAGGCTGCTTTCAGCCAGAAACAAGGGCTTAAAATGAAATTGTGTCTATGGTTTTCTTCTTGATAGAAAAAAACAGTATATTTGAAGAAAATATTGAGCAAATAATATTTATAGGAACTGTATACAGATTATGTATGAAAGGGTCTATATGTCTCTCTCATTTTTGGATTGAATGATTGGATGAAATGCCACATCATTTATATGTTAGAGAAAGTATGAGAGAAGTCTTTGGGTTACTATTAGGGGGTTGAGAGAATGAGATGATGCCATCAATTCGGAATTGGATTTGAGCTGCCTGATAAACATCTAAGTAAAAATTACTTGATGAAAGGAAAGACAAACTTCCAAGGGAGTGAGTGAATAATAATGGTGAAGTTGGCATTGAATAGGAGAAAAATGTCATGAAGAAAATTAGGAAGAATCCTGGAGGTAAGGATGCCCTGGAAAATAAGAGAGGAGAGAGTTTGAGAAGAAAACTCAGGGTAAGAGTTTCAGGGAAGATAAGAGAGGAATAGAAAATTTTCAGTGGAATATAGCAGTAATAGTATTCGTTATTGGCCTTGTTGTAAGTGCCCTTATCCATGGAGGGTGAGGACACTTCTTTCATGCAGAGAAATGTGAAAACAGAATGATATTTAGTTTATATTGTTATTTGCAGAGATAAAGTTGTGATGAATATTTTCTTAGGGTGCACAGACAGGTACTGGAGTGTGGTTGGATAGATTTGGTTGGGGCATTTGATGGGAGAGATGACAACTGGAGCAACTACTGCGGGTAGCAAACTCTCCTGAATCACCTGCTAATAAGAGCAATAAAAATCCTCCCCAAACTATTAGAAAACATTTGCTTATATTTTTCTGAAAAAATATTTTCTACTGTGTTCTTTAGTCATTGTTACTGGTAAGAATATGACACTAAATGTGTTAAAATTATAACATTAAAATTAAATATAATTTGTCATCTTCTGTATATACTAAATTATAGTTCACACATTTCATCAAAAATTATCTCAAAAAGAAAGACCATTTTTATATATTTCTGATTCTGAAGACATGCTGTTTTATTAATTATTATACAAGGAATTGTTAGGTTAGATGATTATGTTCAATTAAGTATAATGAATATAATTAATGTAGTTGCTGTTTTAGGTTCTTGAGTTAATAGTGCTATTATATGCTGCTGTTTTTGTTGTAGTAATGATTATTATCATAATAGAATACCAAACTTTGAAATGATAGGAAAAGGGAAAGTTTTATTACTTTTTTCTAGCAAGTTTATGTACATATATAAGTATATATCAGAAAGAGAGCAGTTTATAACTTCAACACATGCAATGATAGGTTTACATTATACTAACTACTTATCATAACATTTCTTTCATGTCTATTAAAAAGAGTGGCTTTAAAATTGAAACACAGGTATCAAATTATACTGGGAAATTGAGTATATAGCCTTTTAATGATGAAAAATAAGAAAATATTGATTTAGTTAATATACAAATTTGTTAAGCATTTTTAACATGTCAAAAATTTTAAATATGGTAACTTTTGCTTATTAAATGCTTGAATATGTTACTTTTATGTCTAAATAATTTACATTATATTAACCATTAATAACAATGCATAAGAAAATTTTAATCATAATTATAATTTGTTTCCCTATATACTTCTTCTACAGGCAATGTTAATGAATATTTAAATACTGATAAATGAAAATCCTTCTTCTAGCTTTAAGCAGTGCTGTAAAAAGCTTATGATCTACATTTCTTGAATTATTAATTGTATAAAGACCATAATTAAATAAAACATTTTCACATAGTTTAAAAATCTATTATTATTACATATACTTGTATTATATTACATTGGTGAATGTAGATAAATTCTAGTAAAAAAATTTTGGCAAATATTTAGTCATTGTAGATGTGTACATGGAAGTATGTACACTTTCATGTATTTTATTATCTGTCATCTTAATCAGGTAACTTGCAAATCATTTGTCTTCTGCTATGTCAGTTAACTATAACTCCCTACTTATAACTATTTTGAAACAAAAGATATTCAATAAATATTTACTTACTTAAATAATTCACTGTAGGAAAGGCATATGTAGTAGTAAACTATTGATATTTTTCACCCACGAATACATTTTTCTTCATGTTTTAAGTGGTATCTTAGATTCCAATTTCACAAATTATTTTCTAAAAATTAGAGAGTAAGATGACTTTCCTCTGTGTTTGGTGTTGTAAATGCATCTGGAGTTCAAGTTTTTAAACCACATATACCTATTGGAAATAAGCTGCTATTTCTGATGGTTTTCTTTCAGCAAAAATAGTATTATACTAAAATAAAGTTGAGACTTTTGGTGTGATCAAAGTATAAAAACATTTAGAAACACTGAAAAATGCCAACTTCTCTTATTCTCAATGTGCTTTCATATCAGATAAAAAAGTTGGACCAAATTTGTGTTTTATAGACTGTCCTCTTATAAACCTTTCAGGAAGAATTGCTACATATGTTTGTGTGAAAAAACAAACATTGGCCATTGGCAACCTAATGTGATCACATGACTTTTGTTCTACATGTATCCCAAAGGGAAGTAGACAACAGGAACAAATGGTAAGCTTCTGAATCCCCACTTTAACAGATTCGATTAGAGCATTTGTATTTTTTCTGAAAAGAATTAAAATTATGAATTTAATTTTGTATTGTTTCATACTATTAAGGGTTTTTTAAAAAAATTAGTTTTGGAAAGCTACATTTATTAGTAACTTCTCATTTTTCCTGTTTAAAATTTTTTCAAAGAAAGTTTTAGTTTTTTCCTGTCTTTTTATATCTGTAGCATTTGCAGCTTTACTTGTATTTTAATTAATAATAGTATGTATTTGTATGTTCTTTTTAGATTCTTGATTGGTGTATTGGTGCTATTGGAGATTTGTCAAATTTATTAGATTTTTTAAATTCAACTTTTTTATCTTGTTAAACATAAAAATCCTTAGAGAAGTCAAAAATTTAATTAACTTTATTTGAGCAAAGCAAAACAAAACAGAGCAAAAATATAATAATAATAATAATCACAATTTGCAAATTGGTCAGTCCTTTGAACCAAAGCAGATTCAGGAAACTCCAACTAATTACATGACCTGACAGCACTTATAGAAAATGGAAGCTACAGTATAGAGACAACTTAATTGGCTGCAGCTTGATTGATTAATTGATTACAGAGCCTTTTTCAATTAACTAAAGCTCAACTACTATAGTTAAACTCCACATTGATTTGATCTCTTAGTCTCAGTGTAGGAGCCAAGTACAAATCAATGCTCTCTCGTAAACCTAACTCCTTTTACTGGACCTCTTCAATTTATCTTAATAGGTATGATTCTCTTATTAGTTGTTTCAGCTAATTCCTATTCATAGCTTTTTTTCTTATGTGTTTTGTAATTTTTGATTGTGAGTTTGTCATTGTTTAACTCTGTCTGGGGTGATTCTTGAAGCTAGATCATGTGGCAGTTCTTCCAGGAAGAATTTTGTTTGATCTTCTCAGGTTCATGGGAGCATGGCCTGATTCCTCTCACATTTAATTAAAAGTGTTGAGGGAGAATTTTAAGTTAAGACTTCAATTTTTTTTTTTCTAACTTGAACAAGTAATAAAGCAGGTTTAGAATTTTTCTTGAGTTCTACTTTCCTGCTTTTCTTTGCTGCAGATTTCTTTTCTTTTCTCTTCTCTCTTTCTTACCTTTTTCCAAGGTAATCATCTCATCCTAAAATTATCTTTATGTGTAGTATTTTCCACTCCATCTCTATCTTTCAAAAGCCCCTAATTTTTATATAAAAGTGATTTAGTACCTGGTTTCTGTCTATTCTGTGATGGCATCTCACAACTTCATTGCTTAATAAAATTTCTAGAAACATAAGCCAATATATTTTCTGGCCTCTTAATTTTCTTCAAATCTAGATATCTGAAAGCATATTAAATTATTTTTCCCACCATGGCATATTTTTTATAATCAGATTTTTACATCAGAAGTTATTTGAATAAACAGTTTTTATGCTATAAAACTTTTAATCATCACTAGATTATATAATTTTAATGTCTTTTCTAATTCCTTTTAATTTATGATGCTTTCAATATTTTGTAACTAGTTATTAATGTATAATTAATTGCTGATGCCATAAGATAAATAGTTTAAGATTCAAGTCTACATAAATAGCAAAACAAAAACTAATTTCTTACAGTCAAACTAAAATATTAATGTGTGAATTCATTCACTATACATGTCTGCTTTCCTCATCTTCATCCACCTTCCTCATAAAGGAAATTATAGGGTCTTTTTTTTTTATTCTGGAAGAAGACTTTACAATTTTGATTTTATGAGAAAAAAATATATCTTAGACAAAGAAATAACTCTTTAATGACTTCACTACAAATATGAAACTGATTCTAATTAGTCTGTTGAGTCTTGGTAGTAACATCCATTATTTACTTTGGTAACGTGAAAAGTTAGATATTTTATGAAAAAAATTGTGACATGATGAAAATTTTAAGACATTATGTGAACCATAATTAAAAGACTACTAAAAACCTAATGTATTAACTTAGGTGGTCTTAATTTTTGAACCTGATGTTAAACCTTATTAAATTGTACATGATGTTTTATGATGTGTTTGTAATATTTTTTTTCTTTTTTTCTTTTTTTTTTTTTATTGAACGATAACTATGTACATTAATGTAATATTACACTTTATGTATTACCCGAATAGATCCCTATGTATGAAACAATTGGCTTAGCATTAAATCAGAATAGTGTATATGATGCTAAGATCTTTACCAGTTGTTTTTTCTGTATCCCATCTTCTTTCTTCCTTTTATTCTTCTTTCCTTCTGCTTTCATCTCTTTCTCTGTACTTATTTCCCTTTTCTTTTTTGCTTCTATCTTAATTTCCTTACTCATTACCTATTCATTTGCCTACTTTAAACTCCTTTTCCTAACCTTCCAAAGATCAGTTTCTACCATTACAAACCTGTACAACGCACAGTCTATTAACACAATATCAAATTTTTAATTATTTAGTTCTACCTAAACTTATCTCCAGAAAAATAACTTCTAACCATAACTTCAAAACCACTCATGTCTTAAACCTAAGACCTGTCTTCCAAACAATTTTGTTCTTTGTTTTCTCCATCCAAGCCCTACATATAAAGGGGCTTTCTAAATTATTTTGACAATAACTTTACAACTATTGAATTCTTTACCTAAATTACTAATTTACTTAAATTCTGGCCTATTTTAGATGATGAATAAATGTTTACTGCATGAATAAAACAAGGCAGAGGAGAGTTACATTGATGCTTTTTTTCTTGCTAACATATGATCATGCACAATATCCTTGAGCATTCTGAGCCTCAGAGTCATTGTTTGAAAATTGAAAATAATAGTATTCTTTTAAAAGGGTCACAATGAACATCAAATAGAATGAAATATATAACATAATTAACAGTAAAAAGTAAATTAATTTAGCTTTCTTGTTTTTTATCTAAAAAGTCAGAGTTAGTTTTTCAGGAGATACAACAATATACAGAATTCTGTATTTTATTCTTCATCTAAACCCTGGTGTTTTACTTCTCTGTCACCTTCTTGTTCATTTGTGCAAAACCATGTTATTTTTCACCTACAGAATGAAAGAAAACATGGAGTCTTTGTTAGTAAAGTGGGTCTACATTGACATTTATGCAAATTGTGCATATTTAGTTGTTTTAATTTAGTTTTGGCTGGGGCAAATAAAGTCTAAAATTCATTTTAACATTCAATTGAAAAATAAAACTCATTTTTTAAATTTTCCATTTTAGTAATCACATAAAACAAATATATATTCTTAAAAAGAATTAGAGAGAAAATTATATGATAAAATACATTGCAGAGGTGATGCCCTTATAAGATCCAACTGGTAAATTATTGAGATATGTTCAGAGAAATTACCCCTTGCCATCACCACTAGCTTCTACTGAAACATATCTTGTTCTGAGAGGTTAATATATTTAGTAATTCTTATAGAAAGAACATTATAGTATAAGAATCATATTCTTCTGTTTGATCCTGCTCAGCATTCTGAATTTTGAGCCATTCCTATGTAATTATATTTTGCCTATATGCTCAAACACACAAAGATTGAACATCAAAACTAGAGTCTTGCTGACTAATTTAAATCTTTCCTTGATGATTTTCTTTCTACATTGTATTTCTGATATCTGACTCTAACTCATATTGTGTGAGAAGACTTCATCCTCAACTCTCTAGGATAACTTGGTTTTCTGCACATAATGCTTGGACTGTACAAGTTAACCACATGTGTGCATATGTTTCTGGAATGTCTACTGGCTGTCCTGAAAGTTATCTGTATCTCACAAGTACATACTACTTAACTTATTCTTGACAAAATCATCTTATTAATAGTACTAGTTAACTCTGATATTGGCCACATCCTCTCAAGCACTTCTTACGATTTATATTTACATACTTTTATACACATTATTGAACTGTCTTGGCTGAAAAATCATTTTTCAATCTTTCATTTAATGCTCATTATGTGATATATACTATCTAGACACTGAAGATACAGAAAGCAAGAAATTCTTTCCTAATAGTCCTAACAAATGAGAAACCCTTCAATTTCTTTTAATAGTATGGTTCCTTAAGTATCTGGGTATAATCACCAAATGTTTAGATGTATTTGTGACCTCTATAACAATGATGGGCCCTGCACAAACTAGAAATTGCCTATTAATTAGAACATTTACAATAGGAGGAAATGATTTGCACAAATAAGCCAAGAGCTCAAGTGAACTATACTTTATACTTTTGTCAATGTTATCATTTCAAAATTAATTCATTCTTTATAACTGCATTAATCTTAAAGGTTCGGTGGGTTGGGAAAAGATAAAACTAATCCACATTACTGATAAAATAAGACCTTAGCTTTCTTAATAATGAAACATTGCAACAGCTTACTGTGGTAAACTCACACATAGAAAATACCCATCTGATGCTCTACTAAAATAAGGTTAAAGAAAAACTAATATATCTTAGAAATTAAGCATCTTAATGTTTTCTTTCATGAACAATATTGAGTTAACTACTATTCTTTTTTTTTTTAACTACTATTCTTATGGCACCATGATTATTCTTCGAAGTTAAAAAAGTCTCCAGCTGTTAATATTTCTATCTAGATGCTGGTATAATGATATAAAATGGAATTTCTAAAAGTCATTATTATACAGTGCAACTCACTGAATACAGGTTTACTCATATCAAACATCTCAATTGTACATATATTTGCTTTTGCTTTTCTTTAGGCCAAAAGGGTCTCTTACTTTGGGAATGTAAGTTATGAGCTGTACTCTATTGCCCTCGTCTTTGGTTAGAGGAGCTAGAGATAATTTCTTCTCTAGTTCCAAGAAAAAGCAGCTTATCTAATAATCTTTACTAATGCCAAGAGAGTTTGGGAGAAATATTCCTTTTAATATTCATCTTCTGCATCTCAATTTATTATTACTGTACCTTCTATACCTAAACATTTTTCTATTAGATATTTATTCATAGCTTCCTCAGCGAATAACTCAAATTAAATATTAAACCTTATAATTTGCTATGAAAACAAACTATCTCATTCTCATATTAGATTACATCAAAACACTTCTTGCTTACACTGCATGAGGGTTGTGTCTCTCCTAAGCTTGTGTGGAGTCCATAAATCTAATTCTGGAATACAGGCTGAAGGACAGGTATTGTCTGAGATATGGTATTTTCACGTCAAAGTGTAGGAATGCTAGAGCCCAAGTCATGTCATACAATCCCATCTAAGACTCTTACCTGAATAGGGTCATGATAAATATCATGTCTACTTATATTTCCTTGACCAAAACTTGGCATTTGGATGTTCCCCAAATCAACAAAATTGATCTTATCTTTCTTCTTTGGGACAATAACATAACATGTATAACCCGGTTATAGAAGAGTATAAGAGAACATCTGGGGACATTAATTTCATCTACCATAACGTCTCCACTAAATCTCCGATCTTGTTGACAATATGTTTGGTTGCCTTACACTAAAGTTGGGAATTATCCTTAACTCCTGTGAATTGCTCACCAAACACAATTGACCACCAAGATCATTATGATATATGTAGTATATCTTTAATATCTCCCAAGTATTTTAAAACGTTTTTTCAGCTGATTCTTACCACCTAAGTTCTAACTATCATATCACCTCAATTTCCTTCTTAAATTGACTGATTTAAGTTGTCCTTTAAATTAATTTTATCTTTGAATTAAGAAAAGATTTGTTTCAAAATAATGAACTATGGCATGTCAGCCCTCTACATATAAGTGTGTGTGTGTGTGTGGGGGGGGGGGTGTCCTCCACGAGACAAAGTCTTTAAACCAGATCATAATGACCTTCTAGGCCTTTTATGATGTGCACTCTGCTTAACATTCTAGCCAAAATTTCTAACTTTATGACTGTAAAGTACATTGCTTTTGTTCAGATTGTATACTACCTCCACATTGAAATGTTTTTCTCTCCCTTATTTATTCATTTAATGCTTTCTCTTAAAAGGAGCTAATTTAAAAACATATGTATGTATTGAGATAATCCAGTGCCACCTGCCATCACAACCACTGACTATATTGTAAGTGCTCTTCTCTGTGGTCTCTTAGCAGTCCATACATACTGATTTTGTCATTTTTACTTTATCTCAAATGAGTATAAATATATTTGTCCCTCGTCAGTATGTTCAAGGAAGCCTCCATGATACAGCCGTAAAATTATGTTTGTTTTTATATATATAAATGTTTACAAGGACCATTTTATTAGATTTTGTTTTATATGATATTAATATTTTAAAAATTTTGGACCTTTTCATAGTATGAAATATATAACACTTTGCTAAAGAATAAAACTTTAATTTACTTATCTGCCATGCATCTGGGATGCAACCAAACATTCAGCTAAACTTACCTGAATTTATGCTCTTCTAAACATTTATATATTTTATGTATTTTATGCAAATATATTTTTTATTTCAAAATATTAGGAGGTGTATGTGTTTAACCTATGTACTTTAGTTTTTTCATAAGTTAAAGTCAAAGTTATAAGTGTGCCTCCCACCCAGGCAGTGTGCACTCTATGTAATAGATGTGAATTTACCATCTCCTCCTTTCTCCCTTCCCCCAGGCTTGATTTTCTTTGAGATTTACTTCCATATGTGCACTTAAGTGTTGATTGATCAGTTCCAACTTGGTATTGAGTACATGAGTTTGTTTCTCCATTCCTCTGATGCTTCACTTAAAAGAGTAGCTTCCAGTTCCATCCACAGTCTCATAAAAGATACTATATCACCATTTTTCTTTGAGATTGAGTAGTACTCCGTATTATGCATGTGCCATATTTTAGCAAACTATTCATGACTTGGTGGGCCTTTGGGTTGTTGCCACATCTTTGTGATTGTGAACTGTGCTTCTATAAACTTTCAAGTGGAGGTGCCCTTTTTATAAAATGTCCTTTTTTCCTTTTGGTATATACCCAGTCATGGGATTGGTGGATCAAATGGTGGTCTACTTTAAGTTCTTTAAAATATCTCCATATGATTTTCCATAGAGATTATACTGGTTTGCAGTCCCACCAACAGTGCATAACAGTTTCGTTCTCTGTGCATCCAGGTCAGCATCTGTTGTTGTAGGGCTTTTCAATATGAGCTATTCTCATTGGAGTTAGGTGATACCTCATTGTGGTTTTGATTTGCATTTGCCTAATGATTAGAGATGTTAAGTCATTAGTATAACTTCACTGAAACTTTGCTGTTTATGTCTTTTGCCAGATTTTTAAGGGATTGTTTGGTTGTTTCTTGCTGATTTTCTTGAGTTCATTGCAGATTCTAGTTATCGGTCCTTTATGAAATGTATAGCATACAACTATTTCCTCTCATTTTGTGGACTGTCCTTTTGCTCTTTTGATTGTTCCTTGGCTGTGCAGGAGTTTTTTTAATTTGATCAGGTCTCATTTATTAATTTTTTTTCATTTATTAATTTTTGTTGGTGGTGTGCTAGTTTTTCAAGTTCTTCATGAATTCGTTGCCTAGGCCAATATACATAAGAGTTTTTCCAACATTTTCTTCCAGGATTCTTATAGTTTCCTATCTTAAGTTTAAGCCCATTATCCATTTTGAATTAATTTTTGTGAGTGGTGAGAGATAGAGATTCTGTTTCAGACTTCTACATATGGCTATACAGTTTTCCAAGTACCATTTCTTTAACAGGGATACTTTTCCCCTGTGTACATTTTTATCTGTTTTGTTAAAACTCAGATGAAACTATGATGATGATTTCATCTCTGGATTCTCATTTCTGATTCACAGGTCAATGTTTCTGTTTTTGTGCCAGTACCATGCTGTTTTATTTACTATAGTCTTATAGTATAACTTGAAGTCTGGTAAGGTAATGCCTCCCACTTTGTTCTCATTAGCTTAATTAGCCTTGGCTATTCATGGTCTTTTCTGACTCCACCTAAAACATAGAACTATTTTTTTTAGATCTGTAAAAAATTGCTTTGATAATTTAATGGAAAATGCATTAACAATGGTGATTCTGCCAATCCAGGCCCATGGTACATTTTTTCATCTGTTTACATTCTCTTTAGTCTCTTTCCTCAGTGTTTCATGATTCTCCCTATCGAGGTCTTTTACCTCCTTTGTTAAGTATATTCCTAGGTATTTTGTTTTCTTTATTGCTACTGCATCTTTGATTTGGTTCTCAGTTGTCTTTTGTTGGCATATATGACATTTTAAATGATAAATTTTAATTGAATAATCTTTATAGTTTATAATGTTGTCTGTAAATTAAGTTATATCAAAACCTTTGGAGCATTCTCCTAAAATTCAAATAGAGCAAAATAAACTAATAATAGCATGCTACCTTAAAAAGTGAAGAGAAGTTAAAAATATTCGCTATCAATTAATTTCATATGATTGCTAACTCTTACAAGGACCATTGTCTAAAACTCTGCTGCAGGTATGTTAGACAATCTCATATCTTTATATTAATTTGATTTGACAGTGTATGATTTTTGTTATACGAGCAATCATGGTATGGTTCCTGAATGTCTTTATAAGTCCTTGCTGAATACATTAAACAGCAAGGTCTAATATGTCATGGTAATGAGCAATTTCAGTAGCTAGTCACATCATCACTTAAGTAGGGCAAGGAGACTACATGTGACTACTATGCAGCTCCCTGCTCCCCAAGCAAGGGCACACTAGTTTATTTGCAGCTTGCTACATGAAGTGCTATAGCACTAACCATCTTATGTATAGCCTCCATCAAGGCTCGTCTTGACTTCCCGTGGGACTCTGACTCAGGAAAACCTGCATTATCATGTCAAGCCTCTCCTGCTGTTTGCTGTGTTGTGACTAATAAACTGTTTTGCAGGATCCCTTGAGTTTCGGCACTAATGAGCAAACCTACCCACTTCTTACTCTTTGTTACCATCTTGGTTTGGGGTTCTTCCCTGATAGATTTCTTCTTTAATCATTTTTCATGTTGAAAGATAAGCATAATTTCAATGCATAGTATTTCTCTTATTGAACAAACGAAACGGTATATATACCCTGTAAAAACATAAGGAGTACAATATACAGTACTTTGGCTGTACCTGCCAACTTACAGAACCATTTTAAATTTGGATTTATGATATGCAGGCTGATGTGTTTAAAAAATTACCTTTTTTGGTGTGGTGCCTGTAGCTCAGCAGCTAGGGCACCAGCCACGTACATTAGAGATGGTGGGTTCAAATCCAGCCTGAGGCTGCCAAACAACAATGACAACTACAACCAAAAAATGGCTAGGCATCATAGCGGGTGCCTGTAGTCCCAGCTACTTGGGAGGCTGAGGCAAGAGAATCACTTAAGCCCAAGAATTTGGGTTGCTGTGAGCTGTGATTCCGTGGCACTCTCCCAAGGGTGACAAAGTGAGACTTTGTCTCAAAAAAAAATTACTTTTTTTTATAATCTTTGATTCTTCATAATTTAAGTCCTTAAGATAGTCATTCAATGTGGTCTTTCATAATTTTTACTCTGATTTTTATCCATTTGGGCTAGTAATCTTTGTAATAGACCCATGAAAGTTGAAACTCCATCAAGTAAGCTTATATATTTTTCTAAAATAAATTCAGTTTTCCAAAATATGAGTTACTTCTAGAGAACATTTCTTTCCACTGTGCCTAATATTTCATTTCTGCTCTTTTCCATGTCTGTCAAGGAGTTTTTTTATTTTATTTTATTTATTCATTTTTTGTTCTATAGGTATACCATTCAGCAAATTATGATAAATTTGTTTAATGCAGAACTCACTCAAATCTTTTAATTGGTAATATTCATGATAAAATTTTAAGCAGAAAACATGGTGCTGTTCATTATGTTAATTTTATTTTCACAATATTAATTTACTATTAAAACTCATCTTCCCCTAACTTCAGCAGAAAAAATAATGGTAAATAGTGACACTTTTTGGAAAATTACTCCCAAAAATAATGTGACATATTTCCTTAGTGGTCTACTGTGAAGCAATATGGCAAATAATTATTTGCATTGTAATTTTCTTTATGATATTGTGGATAGGTTAAAGGATGAATTTCTTAGTTTCTGTAACTACAACAGCATGATTTTTCTTTTCTTTACAATGTCGCCAACCATAAGTTTTCCAAAATGATCAATGCTGTAGATTTCAGCATTGGTATTGATTTTCTTTCTCAAATACAAATTATAGGTCAAGTCTTTATTATGAAATAATCATAGCTTTATTATTATGACAATTCATTTTAATGCATTTGTTGAAACAAAGTATTACATAAATATACAAAAGAGTATTTTCATGAGCAACTGCTATGGAATACTTTTATCTCTATCTATGAATAAATAAGTAATATAGAAGGCTTAGCAACTAAACAAAGTAAATGATAGAGCCCTAGATTCACTCTGAATTTTTCTGACAGAACTTTCAAACTAAACAACCACACACAATGCTACTTTTAAGAAAAATACTGTGTATGATTAGATTAATTGTAGATATGATATTAGAAAATGAACAATAAATTATTGACAAGTAAAAATTTAAGACCATTCCCACGTTACCTTTTAATTTGATTTGTTGTCAATTATAATACTGAGAAAACAGGATAAATGAGACCCAAGCTGTGGCCACGACTCTAATAAGCACTTGAATTGTCCACACATATCATTCCATTCCATTTCATTTAGTTTATTGTATGTCTTAGTCTGTTTTCTGCTGCTATAACAGAATACCATGGATTGGATAATTATAAAGAACAGAAGTTTATTTGGCTCTCAGTGTTTGAGGTTGAGAAGTCCGAGAGCATGATGCTGGCATCTGATGATAGACGCCTTTTTAGTTGTAACACTAAGACAAGTGAGTACACAAGACAGAGAGTACAGGTGAGGCAAGTGAGTACACAACACAAAGAGAGAAAATGGAGGCCAAACTTTTTCTTTTATGGGGAAACTACTTTTACAATAAGCAATCTAGTCCTTTGAAAATGGCATTAATCCATAGACAAGGTTGAAGTCCAATCATCCTTTAAAGACTCCACCTCTTAACATAGTTACAGCAGTAACATATTTCAACACAAGTTTTGGAGGGAATGTTCAAACCGTAGCATTACCTGAGTTTTAATTTCTCTTTTAGGATCATAATAAGTCAACATAATAAGAAATAACTTTGGAGAGTTATATTTGAGTAATTTGAGTAATTAAGCAGTTCACTAGATCAGAATTTTAAATCATACAGTGTTTAAATACTTCTTGTTATGATTTATAGACATTTCTTGTTTGTTTACTTTTCCATCATGAATAGCCTAGAACATACAAATGGCATCTTGGGTAAGGCAGGGTATTGGTGCTTCCAAAAACAATGCAACTAGCCCTTTCTGCGGTTCCTCCATGATTTCTTACTAGTGTCCTAATCATATTATTTGCTCTTTTCAGCAGCTGTAAGTAAAGGTATTCCCGAGGGCACTTGAGCTTGGCAAATGTTGTCTAAAATGAGCAATAATGAAAACCTTTGTGGAACTGGGTTTGGAAGCAAAAGACTAAAACTCAGTAAAAAAAAAAAAAAAAAAAAAAGCTTAGGGTGTTACTATATGTAATCGTGTGCTTTAAGGATTTTATCTGTTTATAAACCTACATCGGTGTAGAAAGTGACTTTCTCTGCTTTTTCTATGGCGAGAAAGTATTATGAGCATATTAATTTTAAATTAAGCCAGATAACAAGATCTATATATGAATAATCGGATTCACAGTTTGGGAAAAAATTATAAGGAAGGTTTTAATGGGAAAATATTACTTATCCTAAACAGAACTATGTTAGTAAATGCTTAAGCAATGTAATTTATAACACTTTGATAATATTAAAATGTGATGAATGAGGGAAACTTAATAATCTTTGGGATATTTAGAGGTTTTCTAATTAGATAAAACAAGCAATTAAATTCACTTATAAGGGCCTCCTTGTAAGGATAGATAAACTATTTTATTTTCCTAGATATCACTTCAGCATCCAAGTTTGATTTTGCCAATCTTACTTTCCAATTAAGTTTAGAAACAACAAGAATGTGCTACTGAAATTAAATGCCATTTATTCTTCATTTTGTGTTTAGGAGTGAATTATTAACCATGTACTATGAGGCTGTCTTATATTTGAGGAACTGGGCATATGTAAGTAATAAAGTACAGCCCTTTCTGCCAAGTATTTCAGGTAAGAAAAATTTCAGTTAGCTCTTTGTTAATTGCATGCTTTCTTCATTGGAAAACGTGAAGTTTTGTGCCTCTGTCAATTATCTGTCTATGTTAAAAGCAGACTCTTAAGGGTTTTTTGATGTTTGTGATTGAGTTTAGAGGAATAGCTTGTGTGTCTTTGGATAAAGAAAGTGTTTAAACACATTTTTATGTCCGGTCTAAAGTAGGACTGACTCATTCTACACTAGTGGAACAGTTTATTCCCACTGTTGGACAAGAGTATATTAAACATGATGAACTTATCTTCCCTAAACCATCTAAAACAGAACCTCACTCATGAACAACATTAGACAATTTGAGAGAAAGTCTGGCAATATATTTCTTTAAAAGCAGTAGAACTTTGTTGAGTTGCTTAACTCAATGTTTCTTTTTTCTCTGAGTTTTCTGAAATGGATATTTCTTTTTCTGATCTTCTCTACAAACAATTTAAAATTTATTTCTGACAGCATCTTACCACTTTAAACCCAGAACACTAACATACTAATACAAAGGTATTGTTCACCTTTGTTCCTCTTTTATGATATTTAAGGTAGGTCTAAGATTTCTGCTTACGGTAGATAGAAGGGCAAATGGGGTTAAACGAAGGAAAAGAAAACCTAGTAAAACGAGAAAAAATGTTTCTTAATGGCATTACAGCACCGGAGGGTCAGTTCTATTTATACAAGAGGATTAGTATTAGCTCACTGTACATTTACAATTCAGATGACAAGAAGATACTTTTAAGAGCTGATTTACTACTCTCAGGCCAGTGCTTATGCCAAGAGAACTAAAGCAACTTCGCCAGCTCAGTAGTGAAAGTACTTAATATACTCATCTAAGATCTCCATAAGAGTGGCTTTTTGGCTCCAACTACAGGGCCTGTGGCTGTCAGCTTTCTCTCCTGTCACCAGTAGGTATCATTGCAGTCCATTAGAATTACTACAGAGGATTTGAGATGGAGACACAGGCATCTCTTCATTCCTGCATAGGCCGCTGCCCAAAGGTCACTAATCCATGACTGGAGGGAAGAAGTCTTGGCAGTGATGTGACTTGTGCATTGACTGAACAGCTATAATCATCTGTCCAAATGTCTTAGCAGGGAACATCACACTGATCTCTCAACACAGTGAAATGAGTTTCCTTTTAAAACCCATGTGATATATCTTTGTATTTCTAAACTGATTACCCTTAGTGGTGATGGCAACTTTTCCTGTAATTTGAAAATGATCAGAAGAAAAATAGAAAAGAAAAGGAACATGTTGCATGTTTACACTGTAAACATTTCCCATAATAACAATAAACTTCATGTTAAATGTCTTTTTTCAAAGTATTCTTCCATAATAGGAAATATTTGGAAATAACTGTTATAAACATAAATAGTGGTATTATTCATTATATTAATTTAAAGATGTTGGCAGTTAGGCAATCTTTTCATTTTGATCAATTAACTCATTAAAATTATATCTTAACATGTTTCAATATTTTTGAAGTTTTAGATCTTGAGCTTTGCAAAAGCATGAGCTGTGGTTACAGAAAATGGTTATTTTCTCTATTCCTGAAAGTTAACTAATTATTTATTACAATGTAGTCAGAAATACATAGAAAGCAAAGGAATATTTCAGAAAGTGATATCGAATTAATGGTAACTGATATGGAATTGATGAAATTAAGATGAAAGTTTACATTGAGCTAACTCTTTTTTTATTTCTTATCATAAGATGCTATGTTGTTGTCATCAAAAGCCACATTAATGCTAACACCCTCTTTGGGAGAAAATGTTAGTTCATGAGTTAGACTGTGATGCTTATGTATGTAGCAAATACATAGAGTATTTATATACTCATTATATTTATAGAGTCAGGAAAGAGTAGATGTGAAAGGCACAACATTAATAATAGTCAAAATGGATTCTTCACATTAATGTTATAAGTTGGTTCACAATATTATTACTTGCTTAAATTCATGAAAATTATGTATACAGAGTTTACATATCACTAATTCTAGGAAGACAAAGACAAAATTTAGCATCCACCTTAATTGGGAGTTTTATTTGAAAACTTATTAGCTTATTAACATGTTTAGGTTATAATTTGTAAAATCTTTCTATATATAGTTTGAGGTTTAGATGGCCTCCCAAATGGTAACAAGATAGTACAGCTACTTTGACCATTATGTTACTGAATGAACACTCAAAGGAAAAAGTAGGGAAGTTTCTCCATTAGCTCTCTCTGCATTCGAAAGAAAACTATGTCACTTCCATTTTGTCTCTCCCGACAGAATTCCAGCTAAAAAAGATGGCAAGCAACAATTTTCTGGCAAGGAAGAAAGGGGAGAAAAAAATTTCCCGTTAGGAAAGAAAAGCGTCTACCACAAGCACTATAATTATAACAAAACATGACATCGTTGTGAAGCCTCATGTAAAGAATTATGAAAGGAAACCCATTCTGTTTGGATTATGTTTGTATTCGTAGCTTTTAAATTTGTGGCTGGTGAATAATTAAAAAGTCACAAAGAACAGAAAGACTTATTGCTGTAGAATGTTATTGCATTTGATTACCTTGATGAAACTATGTCAGTTGGACATCTTTTTAGAAAAGATTTGATGATTTTGAATAATTGATGTTTATAAAATAGAAATTATGTCAACAATACACATAACTGATATGGCTTGTTTATCAATTATATAATCTTTAGTTTACAATGAACCTGTAAGATATGAATGGTGATGGCACTGGGTAAGAAAATAAGGAAAATCTTTTTTAAGAGATCTGATTAAATGTAGGACTGATAACCAGGCAAAAATGCTGGATATTAAGATGGAGAAAAATTACTGTGCACTCAGCCACCTTTTTCTCCCTTAAGATTCAGGAAAACAAAATTGGGGCTGATATTTAATGCCAAGGATGAATCCACGCTCTCTCCTGTGCATTTGGAGATTTGCTGTTTGATACACTGAAATAGAAAATGGAGATGCTAAAGAAGGACGTGTCTATGGAAAAATAGAAATAAATATAAGAACTTTGATAAACACAATGTCACTGGAATGATTTGCATTGAACTCTTATGCTAAATTCAAAGCTCTATTTAAATAAGAGTTCAATGAATGGAATATTTTGAAAAAAGTTGTCTTCTTGCCCAAATATCTTTCTAGAAAATACACAAAAACTTTAGAAGAGTAATGACTCTCTAATAAGTATCATGTTCAAAACATAGTGCACAATTTTATGTAGAATTCAATGTTGAATATTGACATTGCATTCCCATAATGTCCTGAATTTCTAAGGCAAACATTTTTCTTGCTTAACTGTATATTTTAATATTGTCTTAAAGTTTGATTGTTTCCAGGAAGATAGTTGTCTTCTGACTGCTGATTTATTCACTGATTAAGGTGTTTGAAGAAGTGCCAAACAAAACATCATGTGCAAATAGACCCCAAACACATGCATGTGTGAATGATGGGGATAGCCACAGCAGCTTAGAGTCAGTTAATCCATTGTCCCCATTTTGCATGGAAAATGCTGTCCATATTAAATCATCGAAAAAGTGTTATTCTTTATAACAAGTGGCATAATATCACATAATTCACAAATACTGAGGCAGTCTGTTTAGATAGCATAACGTTTAAATTTTGTAAATAAAATTAGAAAGAATATTAATCTCGCTGACTAGTAAAGAATTATAAGAAGCATTTGATGATCTCAATAGCTTCTAGATAAATATTGCTTAATCTAGCTAAATATGGCTAGAAATAAATAGATAGATAAAGTGTTCCAGGAACTGGTTCCTGTAAATCATTTAAGATGGATTTTATCATTTTTTTCTTTTCCATTTTAATGTCTTTTTTTTTCAGTACAAAGAAATAAGCAAAATAATCATCGAGATTTTTTAAAAAGCTTTTTCCTCTTCTTAAAAGCTTTTTTTAATCATTTTTTAAAAATTTATGAATAGCTACTATATTTTAGAAACTTTGTTAGATACTAGAGATACCAAATTCACACTTATTTCTCCTGATATTTTGTCCAGGGAAATTATATCCTTTCTAGTATACTGGCTAAGTCATCTCACATGATGCACAAGACCCTCTATGCCTTCTTAAGTGTTATTTGTATAGTCTATAATGCAGAACTGAGGCTCCAAAGCAAATATGTATAGATTCTAGAAAAGATCTTTCCAAATAGTATGCCAACATTTCATTCAAACTATATTTTGAATGACATGCAAATTGTCTTATTTGATACACTTTATCAAATATCTGCTCTATCAACATAGAATATTAGCATTTAATTGCATGCCAAACACACAAGTAGAATCAGACTGTTGGAGGAATACTTTTTCTGGCAAGGAAGAAGTATTTTCCCCCTCAATTTCTTCTTTACTATTGGAAGAGGATCAAACTGTCTTTGAGCTTTGTGAAAATTGGTATAGAAGATGAGGAACTTTTCCTATGACCTTAAAACATCCTTTAATCTTTTATCCTCTTTGGCGATTTCCATTCTTACCTTACTACTACAGTTATTGATGAAAATTGCTTATGTGCATGTTTACAATGCATCTTAAACTGAAATTTATATTGTATTTTTACTCTAAATTTATTTAATTTATATTCAAAATTTAGTTACATAGCTTTTATTCTTTAAGAAGATTTTATTACATTAAGGTTAATCACTACATTTAATATGCTATACCATGAAAACAAAATCTGCACTAATATTTTATTAATATTAAAATATCATAATATCATAGACTATAAAATGAAAAGAAGACCCACTTCAAACCAATTTTTGCTCCACATATTAAAGCAAATCCTAATTTAATCATTTAGATTAGATTAACTTGTTGAAATGTGTTATATTTAATCCATTCCTGTATTGGTGGGCACTTGTGTTGTTTCCACATCTTTACAATTGGGAACTGTGCTGCAAGTATCCTTTTTATAAAATGATTGTTTTCCCTTTGGGTATATACCCAGCTGTGGGATTGCTGGATCAAATGGTAGTTCTACGTTAAGTTCATTGAGCTATCTCCATACAGCCTATAGAGGCTGCACAGTTTGCAGTCCCCCCAACAGTGTGTAACAGTTCCTTTCTCTCTGCATACCGGCCAGCATCTGTTGTTTTGAAACTTTTTAATATGAGCCATTCTCATTGGAGTTAGGTATATCTCATTGTGATTTTGATTTGCATTTACCTAACGATTAGAGATGTTGAACATTTTTTTCATGAGTGTGCTAACCATTAGTATATCTTCATTTGAAAAAAATTTCTTTTCTTGTCTTTTGCCCACTTTTTAATGGGATGGTTTGTTTGGTTCTTGTTGACTTGCTGGAGTTCTTTGTTCATTCTTGTTATCAGTTATTTATGAGACATATAATGTGCAAGTATTTTCTCCCTTTTTGTGGGTTGTCAGTGCCCTTTTGATTGTGTCTGTGGCTGTGCAGAATGTTTTTAATTTGATTATGTCCTATTTATTTATATTTGCTGTGATTGTGTTTGAGTCTTCATGAATTCTTTGCCTGGGCCAATATATATATAAGAGTTTTTCCAACATTTCCTTCTAGGATTCTTATAGTTTCCTGCCTTAGGTTTAAGTCGTTTATCCATTTTGAGTTAATATTTTTGAGTGGTGAGAAGTGTGGACCCTGTTCGGGTTTTTTATATGTGGCTATCCAGTTTTCCCAGTACCATTTATTGAATAGGGATGCTTTTCCCCAGTGTATATTTTTATCTGTTTTCCAAAAATAAGATGAGAATATCAGGATGACTTCATATCTTTGTTCTCTGTTCTGATCCATAAGTCTATGGCTCTGTTTTTCTGCCAGTACCATGATGTTTGGTTACCACAGCCTTGAAGCATAGCTTGAAGTCAAGTAAAGTGATACCCCCCACTTTGTGCTTATTAAATAAATTGGCATTGGCTATTTGGGGTCTTTTCTGGTTCCTTATAAAGCATTGAACTATATTTTCTAGATTTTCAAAAAATGACTTTGATATTTTAATAGAGATTGCATTGAATCTGTTAATCATTTTGGTAGTATAGACATTTTAACAATATTGACTCTGCTGTTCCATAAGCATGGTATATTCATCTGTCTTTTTATATCCTGGGCAATTCCTTTTCTCAGTGTTTTCTAATTTTCCCTATGCAGGTCTTTCACCTCCTTTGTATAAGTATATCCTAGGTATATGATTTTCTTTGTTGCTACTTTGAAAAGTATGCATCTTTGATTTGATTCTCAGCTTGACTCTTTTTTTGTTAAATTGTTTTTTATTAAATCATAACTGTGTACATTGATGCATTTATGGGGTTCAGTGTACTGATTTGATATACAATGTGAAATGCTTCCATTGTACTGATTAACACATCCATCACAATTATACTTTTTTCTTTATAGTTTTGAAATGTACCATTGATCATGCATTAGGTGAGATCCCCCCAAATGCCCTCCTTCCTTGATTTTCTTCTCTTTTCTGATTGCTCTGTTGAGAACTGCTAGCACTATGTTGAAAAAAAGTTTCAAAAGTGAGTAATCTTGTCTGGTTCTAGTTCTAAATAAGAATGCTAGTTGCCTGGCTAGTTCAGGTGGTAGAGAGCCTAATATTCTTAAATTAAAATGTTTTCAATTTTTGCCCATTCAATATGTTGTTAAAAGTAGGTTTGTCATATATACCCATTATAATTTTGAGGAATGTGTGTTCTAAACTGATTTTGTTGAGTGGTCTTTATCATGAAAATGTTCTAAATTTTATCAAATGCTTTTTCTGCACCAATTGAAAGGATCACATGATGTCTTTGCATCTATGTCGTAAAGTACATTCATCAATTTGTGTATGTCGAACCATCCTTGCATGTTTGGAATGAAACCTATATGGTCATGGTGAATTATGCTTTTGATGTGCTGCTGAATTTATAGTATCGCTTGAAAATTTGCTAAAATTGTATTGAGAATTTTGGCAACTATATTAATAAGAGATATCGGTCTGTGGTTTATTTTTTAGCTGTGCCTTTTTCTGCCTTTGATAACAAGTAATATTGGCTTCAGAAAAAGAGCTGAGGAGGATTCCTTCCTTCTCAATGTTATGGAATAAATTCTGCAGTATGTTTGGTAAAATTTGGTTGTGAAAAAAGCTTGTCTGGGTTTTTTGTTAGCTAGAAGATCTTTTATTCCTGCTTTTATTTTGGTATTTGATAATTGAGCTGTTCCAGAGTTCTGTTACTTCCTGACTGAGCCTCTGGAGGTTACGTGTTTCTAAGCATTTGTCAATTTCTTCACATTTATAATTTATGAGCATAGATATAGTATTCTGAGATGAGATTTTGTGTTTCCATGATATTGGTTATGATTTCTTTTTCATTTTTGATTGAGTTT
>NW_003852578.1:1406960-1413941 GCF_000181295.1 Otolemur garnettii
AAAAAAAAAAAAAAAAGTCTTTCTTTTACTTTCAACACCTTTTAATCTCACAGTTATCACTGAAAAATTTATAATGAAGAATTGCTATAGTCAGAGACTATACTGTTATAGTTTGGCAGGAAGAAATCTAATTCTCTCCAGAAATCATATTCCTTGTGATTATCATGAAGACCAAATTTCTTTTCATGAATTAAACATTCTTTTCTCATAGCTAAAATGGTAAATTTATAAACATAGACCTTTACATGTCTTATGCATATGAGAATAATAGTAAAATATATATTTATGAGTCAATGTTATCTATCATTACAAAATAAGTCTAATGTATACAATTTAATGATTTACAGTTCTATAACAAAGTATTCTGTGAGATCATTTGGTAACATTTGTTAAAATACTTGTAAAACAATATTTATTTCACAGAATTTGTTTTTGTTTTTGCATTTTCTATTAGGACCTTAGTAAGTACAGAAACTTTATAGCAGACTGGGTACTTGGAACTCAGTTTTCTTTGTTTTAGTTGATGCTCTTTTAATCTCCAGTAATGGAAACTCATTGAGCTACTTATGAAAAGGTGGGTAGTGTATTAGCGTTGTCAATGCTTTAGGGTCCAAAGATTTCCCAAAAAGAGGAGGAAACAAGGAACCACCTTGTCTGAGAGGTGATTCTGCAACATGAAAGGTAATCAGCCGAGGCTGCTTTTTCTTCTGCCGCTCACTAGTCTACCTCCTTCTCCTTGTACATTTTCTTCTGTGAGGAAGAAGTAAAGGGGGAATTATTATCTTTCATTGAGACAAGATTTCTTAGGATAGTCTACTTTTTACTATTAAAAGAATAATTGAGGCAACAATAAAATTATAGTTTGTGCAAACAGCAAGTCATTAGAAAGCATCGAACCAAAGTAGGTTTAGTGTTTAAGAAGCTTTAGAAGCATTTACAGAGTGAAAATGGAAGTAAGACAAATGCTTTGATTGGTTACAGTTACAAAATTGCCTTTTTTTGGTTTACATTGCTGGATCACATCACTGTGTGTTAGTTGCCTGCTTTTGGTTGACTGAGGTAATGTTTTGTTTTTTTTTTCCTTTGACACAAGCATTTACCAGAAATAACCCAAGTTGAGTTTTATTGTGTCTGCAGTCTTCAGCAAGGTTCAGGCATTTTAAGACTTAGTTGGTTTTGTTTTTATAGGAACTTTTCAGATACGGTCTTTGTCTTCATTTTATTTTGCTCTAACACGGCACATATCTTGCGTCTACATGATCTTTCAACTTTGATGTCATTATCTAACTGGTAAGACAGAGTTCTAGATTAGCTCCCTAAATGGGATTCATTTGTTTTAAAGGTTAGGGTTCTGGGAGCAAGGGTGGGATTCTGGAGAAATAGCTTCGTCTGTGGGTGAGAATAATTCCTAGGTAGTAAACTGAGGAGTTGGTGTTTTCAAAACTGTCTACAGTTTTTACTAAAGACAATGAGGATTTTAAAACTTTTATAGTAATACAGTCATTTGCAGAAAATGAAAGATCTTTGCAAAATTGTGAGATCTAGAGGTTGGAATAAATGCATTAAGATCCCTGTTCTTCCTTTCAATAAAATCTTAAGCTTTGGCAAGCATTTAGTCTATCCATTTCTGGTTCTTCGTTTTTGAAAGGGGCACTGGCTAGGTTTCATTGACTATGCTACGCAGAATTTTTTCAAGAACACTCCTGTTCCCATCAGGAGCCTATCAAAGCAGTTGTTCTATATACTTATGACTTAGCTTTTGTGACAATGATTGTGGTTGATTGGACTAAATGGAGTCCTGAATAAAGCCCAGCAACTTTATTATTGGGGCAAAACCTTCTCAGCTCCTCTTACCACTGCCAGATGTAGGTGAGCACCCAGGCCAAAATTCTTGTAAATTTTTAGTTCCGATGAAACTACACTCCATTAATATTCCTCACAGTCAATGGGCTCAGTATTCCCATTGCTGTAAAAATTATATATTATGGAATTCTTTCTTGCAGCTGAAATAACTCTACTTAGAAAAATGGAGAAAGTCATCACATAAAGACTAATGCATTTTGACCGCTAATTATGTGCCAGACATTGTTCTAATTACATTTTACATAACTCACTTAAACTTCACAATACCTGTACAACAAAGGTGTTATAATTGTTTTTAGTTCCACATGCAAAAACCCTAGACCCTAGAGCATAGAGTTAAGCAATATGTTATTATAAAATCAATGAGCTTAAAAGCATTGGAACTAGATGTTGAACCTGGCTAGTCTGATTTCAAAGATCATGTTATTAAAGACAAGCAACTACATTATAAAAAGTGGTTTGACCCCAGAACAAGGTAATTGTTTCTGGTATTATTGTTATCTTTATGTTCAAGTAAAAGTGGCTATTATTAAATTTACGCTTAGATGAGGGAACTGAAGCTTCAAAAATTTGAGGGGTTTATTCAAAGTTCATGTAACTAGTTGACTTCAAATAAAGAATGTCAATTCATAATCTGGTTCTATATATGTGCTTTAAAAATACCCTTTTTACTTGGTGTCCAAAACAAAACAAATAATCAATTTTGAAAGCATTTTATATCAGAGACATAACTATATCTTCCGATCTTCAACCGAATATTTTGGTATGTATGTGTGTGTCTCAAAAATCATATTCCTTTCTTGATAGGTGCTTCTTAAGAAATATTCATAAGGTGTCTCCAAAGTTGCCCATAACATTGCCATACATAGGGAAAAATAGGAAATTGTAGCTAAATGTACTTGTATTTACAAAATATTCATTTCAAAATTTTATAAAAAGGTGAGAAACAAGTAAATAATATTTTGGAAAATTTTGCAATAAATATTTTATAGATAAAGATACAGTTAGCTATAATTCCTTATTTTCCACATGTATAGCGACTTTATGAGCAACTTTTGGAACACCCTGTAGTATACATGATAACATTTCAGGTATTTAGAGACAGAACAAATTAAGTCAAATTACTTAACCATTCTGCTCCAAGAATTGATACAGAGATTATTATAACCATTAAAGAGCATCCAGGAGCAGTGCTGGGGATGTTGGATTTTAGCAGGTGCCTAGAATATGTATTATATTACCCAAAGAACAGTATCTACTACCACAAATAAAGTCCCCATGATTTGGGACTACAATAGAGAGAGGAACGTGAAATTTAAAATATACTCTTTACCTATTTTGTAATTTTGCTTAGGTTCTAATAAGTAGTTATTTTCAGGGTGTTTTAAAGTATACATATATAAGCTTTAAATGTAAATTAAACACAACAATGTGGATATCTTTAATACCACTGAGCTATCCACTAAAAATTGTTAAAATAGTAAATTTTGCTGCACGTATTTCACCATAATTAAAAATAAAAATAAAATAAAGTGAATTTAAACTTATTTTGTGTTGAAATATCCATAACATTAAATCTGCATAGATCAAATTTTGATTATAACTCATATTGCAGTACTCGTAATGCTCGCATGGATCACGATTATGTATGTGTGTTTCACAATATGTAATTGGATAAACAATAATAGATAAAATAAAGTTAGAAGTAAGCAAACAATTTAATTCCCTAGTTATTAAACAAATTGAGATCATTTATATTAGTTAACATTTCCTGCTATAGAACAGTTTTCTCTTTTTTTATTTTTGCAGTTTTTGGCCAGGGCTGGGTTTAAAACCACCATCTCCAGTATATGGGGCCAGCACCCTACTCCTTGAGTCACAGGCGCCACCCAGAACTGTTTTCTCTAAATATGGAATGACCATAGATTTAGTTTTCATTAGAGGGACAATTTTCAGAGTGAGTTGGGGTATGGGAATCAATCAAACCAAGACAGCAGTCATAAACTGAAACTATGTGGGGCAAACCAGAGACCATCTTCATTCTCCGTGTGCAAACGATAAAACAGAAGCCCTGGTTGTTTAAGTCCTAGATCAAAAGAAGTAAGAAAACTAAGAAAATCAGGATTTATTTGGTCAGAATTAACAGCCAACTAAATGGTGTTACCTATGTTCTCTTCCCAAGCAATAAAACCTTTGCCATTTAGAAATATTTGATAAATAATAAAAAAGTACAAATAATTGTATATGAAATTTAAAAATGTTTTGCACAGGGTGGCACCTGTGGCTCAAGGAGTAGGGTGCTGGCCCCATGTACTGAGGGTGGCAGGTTCAAGCCTGGTCCTGGCCAAAAAAAAAAAAAAAAGTTTTGCACATGGGGGAGAGACAAAATAGCAGGAGTCTTACCTAACGAAGGCAAACATTGTAACCTAATGGTTTATGCCCTCATATTAATCTGAAATAAGAAGAAATATTTTGCACATCATGTTACCAAAAGTATTAAAAGCTCTAATTTTCCAAAGAACTAAAAACCACAATGATTGAAAGAATCTTGCATTTTTAATTAGAAATGACGCAATATAGACTTACCTGTGTTCTGATGGATTTTCCCTTTGAAACTATAAAAATTATATAATTATTATTAAAAGTATATCAAATAAATCTCTTAAATATTTTTTCAACTTAATTCAATTTTCTTTTGCATTATAAAATTTAATGATGGAATTATTTTTCACAATCAACATTAGCAGAGGAATGTAGTTATTTTCAGTTGGACTTATAATTTACTTACAGTTAAAATGCCAAAAAAAAATTACAGGAAAGATTGTAATCTAAAAATTGTACAGCATATAATCCCCAGTTTTCATTATCAAGACACATAATTTTAAAGTGAGACAGCTAATATTTGACTATCATTTAGTCACTTGTATAAGCAATGTATAGCTCAAAGTCCATCAACTAATAATTTATAGATATGGCTAATAAAATACTAGATTATTGTTTTGTTGATGTTAGTATGATTTTTCAAGATTGACATATTGACATTCCAATGTATATTTTAAATAACTCACTGATAGGATTTTAGAGAATTCAAATTTTATTAATAAATGGCTAACTTAATAGATAAAAATTAAACAGAATCACTGTTTTTTAAATTTAATAAACTATTAGATGCACTGGCATTTTTTAATGACAGCAATATCCAATACTTTAACATGATGCTAAAATTATGAATCAATTAATTTATGAGTCATTAGCTTATTACAGTATATAAGCATAAAGTTTTGGCATAGCTAATCAAAATGTACTATAGTAATAGAAAACACAAATAAATTAAGATATATTTAAATTGTGCCTTCAATTAAAAAACCCTACATATAAAAAAAACCCATACATATAATGAATCAGTAAATAAGAAGAAAAATCATGTAAATACTGTAATTACCAACATTTTTTTTATTAACAGACATATTTTCCTGCATATTGCTCTAGGCAGTAGGGTTCAGCAATAGTCTAGTGTGTTATGCAGACAATAAATAGATAAAGAAATAAAAAGTAGGTGAAAACTGAGAAGGAAAGAATATTTCTATTAAGAAAAGTTCTATGAAGAGTAAGACTTTGGAGTGTTATGTAAACTATGATAAACTGGAAATGGGGGGTGGGGGATCATGAGGAACTACCATGTGAGCAAAGACCTTATTTCAATGAAAAAGAGAAGTATACCATAAAAACACATAGACTAAAAGGATTTCTGACAGGGAAACAGTAAGTATAAATGTCATGAGGGCAGACAAGGTTATTGCTTCTAAAGAGACCAAAAGACCAGGGGGAAAATGCCCACTCTCCAGTAGTGAGAGCGAATGGGTCGTCTTATGACCTTGACTAATCATTTGCAGCCACTGAGCTTCTGTTTTCTTAACTGCACAGAGGAGACATAAATCTACCTCAACTACCTCAGAGTTGTGAAGTGGTAATGTTTGTCAAAGCGTGTTGAAAATTGCAAAGGGCTATAAAAGTGTAAGTTGTTGTTTTAAAGCTATTTTATTATGTGACATAACTCAAAGAGTCTGAACCCCTGTGCCTAGTAGATAACAGCACAAAGTAGAGGTGTTCACTTGGAGAAATGTGTGAGATCTTACATGACTTAATGTATTTCAGTTTAAAAGAAAGTCTAGCTATTTAACCACTTCTACTCCTCTCAACTTTTTTTTTCTGTGTCTCAGTTTATTTATTGATTAAAAGGAATAATAAAGTTTGTGATAAAAATTAAATGAGGTATTATATTATCAAGGACAGCACTTAGCAGAGTGTTTAGGATACATTAATTACAAAATAATCTGTAGCTTTCATAGCTATAATTGTTGATTTATGGTGATTATGATCATGTGATATTGTACCAAAATATATCTAATCTCATATAAATTCATATGTAAGGTTCTTAATCACTGTGGGAGAACATATAATTATACTATAAAGCAATCATAGTTAACAAATAAAATAAATTAAACACACCAAGTATATTTGGAAGTCAGTAATTTAATTAAATAATGAAGGTTTTGGAATAGTAGAGGCACTGAACTGATAAACACATTCAGATTTTTGAGAATGTTATGTTTTGATTAACCAAAAATAATTAAGTACACACATCACTGGCTTTTAATTAAAGAAAACAATAATATTATTTCATAGACCTCTTGAATCATAACAAACGTGATAGGTTTATTTATCCAGTAATACTGTCTGAAATAAAGTTTTTCAACAGTGAGAAGCTGCTTAGTATGTATTTCTGCAAAGGAATACAAAATTATTTAATATATTATTTGAAAAATGTGTATTTAGCTGATAATCTGTATTAAAGGTTTATGAATACAGAAGTGAAATAAAAATTCCTTCCTTTACTAATATCACTTTCTAATTTTTGCCCATTATTATCATGAAACATAGTAAGTTGAGTGAAAGAAGTGTGTCCAGAAATCAGGCTGTAGTGTGAGACTAATTAAAGATGTAATTTTGAAAGAGAGGTCTATAAAGTAAAATTTTAGCGTCTAGTATCCAGCCTGTCAAAAATAGGAAGATTTGAGAGGGGAGAGAATGAATACGAGCACGAGAAAAGCAAGGGGG
>NW_003852578.1:1415694-1419438 GCF_000181295.1 Otolemur garnettii
ATTTGTCTTATCAATTACTGAGAGAAGGCTGTTATATTTTCCACTATAATTATAGATTTAAACTTTTCTTCTTTCAGGGCTTGCCAATTTCTCCCTAATGAATTTGAAGCTCTCTCATTTAGTTTATATTTAGGAATATTCAATCGACTATTTCATCTTTTTGAAATGACCCACTTCATCTCTTTAATACTTTTTATTTTGTAGTCTGATTTGATTAAGGCTAATACAGCCACATCAGGTTTTTATTGTTTAGATTTTTTAATTCTACGTCTTTTCCCATCATTTTTTATTTTAACCTTTCCAAGACTGTCTATTTTAAAATGCATAACTTGTAAGCATGGAATTGTATATTACTTCTTTTTTTCAAGTCTGACAATTTTAGCCTTTAAAACAAATTGAAGCATATAGTCGATTTCATATAATTTAGTTTAATGATTGTGTTTAAAATCATTTATTCTTCCTACATGTTGTATAATTATCCTTCTGTTCTTTGTTTCTTTTCCTTCCTTTTCTGCCATCGCTTGGGTTAATTGGATATTTTCAGTTTGTCATCTATTATTCTGTTGGCTGCTTTTTTCCCTGACATTTTTTTACTGTTCATTCTAGGAAGGGTGAGAAGTTTAACTGCAGGAACATTAGTGATAAGCGGTATAAGAATATAAGCATGAGATATAATAATGAACACCCCCCCCCAAGATATCCAGGTCCAAGTTGCTGGAGCCTGTGAATGTCATCTTACATGGCAGAACTGGTTTTGCACATGTGATTATTAACAATCTTGTCATGGGTACCTTGTTCTCCAAGTAGGTCCTAAATGCAACCACAGGTATTCAATCCTATTAGAGGGAGGTGGGGGGAGATTTGGCAATACAGACAACAGAGAAAAGACAGTGCAAACACTGAAGTATTTACTACCCTGCTGGCTTTGAAGAAGGAAGGAGTCACAAGCCAAAAAATGGAAGGAAGGAATCTCTAGCAGCTGGAAAAGGCAAAGAAATGAGTTTTCACCGAAAGTCTCCTGAGGTAGCGAAGTCCTGCTGACATTTTGATTTTGACCCAGGAAAGCTTCTTTTAGACTTCTCACCACTAGATCTAAAAAAGGATAAATGTATCTTATTTGAAGTCACCAAAAATGTGACACTTTGTTGCAGCAGGCAAAAAATCTAATATAATTAGATATAAGCTTATATTTGGAATGTGACCAAATATAATAAAATGTTAAGCTTTTGAATTTAGACACATTATGGTAAAAATTGAAATGGAATTTTGTTTATCATTTCTTATCTTGAAAGTTTGGCTTAGATGTTTGCTACCAAATGTAATTATAATATATTACTATTATTAGTGTTTTTATTTCAGAATATTATGAGGATATAAATGCTTTGGTTACATGGATTGCTTTTGTACTGCTTGAATCAAGGTTATAACTGTGACCGTCTCTCGAATATCCCTTCTTCCCTCCCCACCTAAATGATTTCTGTTGGGTTTTACTTCCATATGTGCTCATGAATGTTGATCAATTCATGTCAATCTAATAGGGAATCCATGTAGTGTACGTTTTTCCATTCTTTAGATACTTCACTAGGATAATGACTTCCAGTTTCATCCAAATTGTCACAAAAGAGATTGTGATATCTTTTTCATAGCTAATATCCCCTGGTGTATATCTTCTATATACCCCATTTTTTTGATTAACTCATGAATTGATGGGCACTTGGGTTGAATACTGTTGCACACTTTTGGAAATAGCCAATAAGGTTGAGAAGTTCCCAAAGGTAGTTTATTTAAAGACACTCATCTGGAACCCATACTCAATCTCAACAATCTCATCGAGATGTTCTCTGTGGAGGCAGGCCATCCTTTCCACCTCTCTCTGAAGTGGCTGTTGATCTCACATTTTCAGCGAGACATCTGACTGCCATTATCAGCTTCTGGCACACTTGAAATAGGTCAACCTCAAGGGCACAATCTTTGTGCGAGATCTGCTCCAGAGATGATGATTTCTTAGCCCCATCTACTTTCTAAATCTGGCATGGAGTTTCACTTTGGCTGACCCAATTTGAAAAGTATGTTTTTGGGGGGAAATAAGGTTTCCAATTTTTCTCTGTATTGAATAAGAAACTCTAAAGAGGGTAGCACTGATGCTAAGTTTAATGTAGCCTTTTTTCTTTGAATCCTTTAGGGTTTATGAAATATTCTTTGTGTTCATTGAGATAGCCTTTGTATTAATGAACAGGGAATTTTCCTTTGATTTACGTTGTCCATACTAATGTGTTATCCTTTTATTTTTGCCTATTTCATTAATCCATTGCCTGCAGTTTAAATATATCAGTTGATGTTATTTGGACCTGTGATTCATTTTTGCAAGAGTATTATTTATTGTTCTAATTTCTTTAATAAATAGAAGATAATTTGCATTATCTATTTTCCTTTGAGTTTGTGGTTTGTGTTTCTCAAAAAATTGCTCTATTTTACCTAAATTCTCAATTTTGGTGGCTTAAAATTGTTCATAGTATTTCATTACCCATTAAATATGTCAGGTCATAGCAATTAACTTTATCTCATTTTTATTATTGGTAATTTGTGTTTTCACTTTTTCTCCGTGGTCCTTGTGGATAGAGTTTTATCAATTTAATTTATGAATTTATTTTTTGGTAAACTAACATTTCATTTTGTTGATTTTTTTATCTTGTTTTACTGTTTTTCATTTTATTGATCCGTGTTCTAACTTTTATTTCTTTTCTTCTACATACTTAAAGCTTACATTGCTTTTTCTAATGTGAACGCTTGGATTATTGATTTTAGATTTTTTTCTTTTCTAATATTAACAGTTAATATTAACAGTTTCTAATATTAGCAGTTAATAGTATTAACTGCTATAAATTTTCCTGTTAGCACTGATTTTACTGCATTCTACAAATTTTGATGTTATATTTTCATTAATATCAAAATATTTTAAATTTCTCTTTATACTTCTTTGACATGTGTTATTTAGAAATGTGTTTTTTTATTTCCATTATTGATATTGCTATCTATATTTCTATATATAGAATTATAAATATTGCTATCTATAATAAAGAAACTCATCTGGAAGCCATAGTGCCAGTGTGCTATCTGTTTTACTTCCATTAATTCTTGATATAGCTATCTGTATTTCTTTAATAGAATTATAGGTATTGCTATATTACTATCTATAATTCTATATATTGTTACATTTCTTATTTACTTCTATTTTTTTTAGGAAACTTATTTTACATTATTTCTATTTCTTTAAATATGTTAAGGTATGTTAATGGTCCAGACTAATCTGGATTATGCTATTGTTGGACGGATGACATAACATGAATTTTGTAAATATCAGTTAGATTACTCTGATTAATAGTGTTTTTCCGGTTAAACATAGCCTTAGAGATTCTCTGCCTGTGTGATGTATCAGCTAATGATGAACAGTGTTGAACTATACAATCATAAAAGCAGGTATGTGTGTGTTTTCCTTTCAGTTGTAGTAGTTTTGCCTCACATGTTTGGATGCTCCGTTTCTAGGTGCAGACACATTATGTTTTCTTGGAGAATAGACCCTTTGCCATTATGTAATGTAAATCTTTACTCCTGATGATTTTCTTTATTTTATAATCAGATTTGTCAGAAATTAATATGTGGGTGGCTAATTTATTTATTTATTTTTTTAGTTTACTTGGCATAGCATGTCTTTCTTTATATTTACTTTGAACCAATCTGAATATT
>NW_003852578.1:1420788-1423154 GCF_000181295.1 Otolemur garnettii
AGCATGCATCCCTACCTCATGGTGTATGTGTATGTGTGTTGCTCTCTCTGTAGCATACTGCTTCCAAAAAATTGTTAGTTCTAACCAATAATTTTTACTTATGGTTAACATTTGATATTACTTGGAAAATTGAAGCTAGTATTTAACAAATTGGCATTTTGAGGAGAAGGCCATCCTGATAATTTACAACCCAAACATTGTATGGCGACCATTCCTTTTTACAATGTGAGAACAATAACACTAAGTCATCTTGTATGCAACAATTTAGGAAAAGGTTTCCTGCTAACTGGAAAAATCATATGTGAAAAATATGCAATTGGTAGATAATTAAAACTGTGTCTCATTTTATAGTCTTACACTAAATATCATTGTTGTGACTACTTGATGTAGGATCCATGAGGGTACAAGGATAATATTGTTATGATTATTGTTTTAATAAAATATGTTTTAAGTTATACTCATGTTTCCTTCACTCTTTTGTGCAATCTGTATAGAAAATTTTAAATATTGCATTTCATTTGTAGTGTCATTTAGGACACTTACTTTGTCTCTTTCTTAGAATATTTAGAGAATCCCCATGTAGTGTGGTATTCTATTTATTCATAATCCTTGTAGTTCTACATGATCTCTCTAAACCTTCTACCTGTGAGGCATAGGAAGACAGAAGTTGACATTAGGTCATCTCCTACCTGCAACATGATTTTTATTCTCCATTTCAGATGTTTCACATTAGGAGCAGAAGATATTTTGGGCTAAAACAGAAGAGAAAAGAAATAAATCTTCTTCCTCAAGAGTGTTTATTTTTCACAAAATCATTAGATTTGCCCACTGACTACAGAATGATATTCTGGGAATTCTTTTCTTTTAAAAAAATTCCATCACAAATTTTTGCAACAATACACACCTTACTGTTCTACACTCACATACCCACACATCCACTCACATTAGTTTTCTGAGGTGTGAAACAGGACTTCCTAGTGACATCTTCACATTTTACATAACTGTTGATGAAACCAGTGCTGACACTGGGAATGTCACTGTAAAATCCTGAGATATTTTGGAGGAAAGAAAAGTGTTATCCAATTATTTGCTTAAAATATATCACCAGCAAGCAACTGAGAAGGCAGTATCAACCTGTCAACTTAAAGCAACTTACTTGTTAAAAGCTTTTATTAAACAATTTAAAAACTATGAATTATAAAGTTTTGCTCATTTAGGAGACAAGAAGAAAATGCCTACTCAGCAAAAAAAAAAACCCAAGGAAGTACGATTTAAATTGGTTAACTTCACAGGCTGAATTCAGGGCACATTGCAGTGCTCAGTTTGTGTTGGGTAGTTCTCAAATGATTGTGCTCTCAGAGAATTATTTTGTAAAGCACATCTGTAACACCTTTAGAGAGCTGCAGTTCTCCAGATATTTCAGGACAGAAAATTGCTTCAGGTTGGATCTCTCTGATCATTGAAAGGAGCTGATGTTTCTTTGGCCTGATTATTTTTCATCCACATTCATACACTTAATTATAAGCCCTCTGTATCTATTCACGTTTCTACACAGTTAATTTCATATCTTTGGTATTACCTTTTAAAATGGCTTATAATAGATCTTGGCTATAAAAGGGCAACTTTACCTTAACTTAGACAACCAGAAAAAGAGAAAAAAATTTTCATGTGAAGTTATAATTTTGAACAAAGACAAAATTAAGATCATTATTTCAATCTAGGCAATCTTTGCAATGAAGATTTCTTGCTTTATTTCTTATTATGTCCTCTGTACTTCATAATAGACCTCATATGTATATGTGTTTGTTGAAAATAAAATAGTAAGCGTAATATATTAAAATGCTCTTACGTAAATATGAATATACATTAAAATCACTTAGATATACACATGAAATATTAATATTTTAAGTGTATTAATATATCAAGTGCCACGTATGATTTTAAGATATTTATATATATTAACTTGATTAATTCTCATTAAAAACCTCTGAGATACAAAATATCATCATCTAATTTTTACATTTGAGAAGACTGAGGCACAGAAAAGTTAAATAAGGTGCCCAAAGATACATAGCTAATGAGTATTAAAATCAGATTCCAAAAAAAAGATAGAAACGGGAAAGGGGAGGGGGGAATATTTGGAGGGAGGGAGATTGGAAGGATCACTTCTGTGGTTTATCTTACAAGGGTACAAGTGAACTTTCTAAGAGTAGAATGTGAACGTTTAACACAATAACTAAGATAATGACATGAAGGCTATTTTAACCAGTTTGATGGAAGTGTTTCAGATTGGGTGTGAAAACACCACACTGTACCCCAAAAGTGCATTAATGTACAAAGTTACCATTCATAAAAAAATAAATTAA
>NW_003852578.1:1425554-1431755 GCF_000181295.1 Otolemur garnettii
TTAATGCAGTATTATTTTGAGGTATCTCTTGCTCACAGCCAAACTAGGCTGAAAAGTCATCAAATGCTTATGTGCAAGATTCTACACAAACAGAGATGACTACTAAATCAAAACGGAGTAGAATTGACCATAATTTTTTAAGCTGGAAAAATATTTAACTGTTCTTTAAAGGATGGATACCCTTCTGAAAGGCACAGATCTGCTCACTTAGAGCTAGTATGCACACACATTTAGGGCGGAGGAGTTGAGGAGGCAGACTGGAAAGATGGAATTGTTTCTCAGGTTAGAACTATTACCACTCTCCCTCATTCTGTCCTTACTGCCCTCCACCTCTGTACTTCTATCCTGGTTCTCATCCATTATAAGTAGGACTAAGTTTTATTGGTTCATTTTTAATAACAAATTAAATTTTTAATATGCAAAATGTACAAAAAATGGTAACAAACTGAATAGACATAATGAGCTTTTTAATGATATTTAAATCCCCAGATATATAAAACACAAAACTTCCCTATAAAATGACAATGTAATTTAAAATATGTGAATTTAAAAATTGTTTTAATATCATAAAGTAATTTATTCCATATGAGATTTAGAAAACACAGTATTTTGAATTTTTTCTTTACATTATTCTCAAAATCGTATTTATTTATACTACTCATAGGTATTGCTTACCTGAACAGCTTTCAATATGCTATGTATTTTTCTTTATTATGAGATATTTACATAGGATATTATGTTAGAAGAATTTTAAAACTTGTCCAAACACCTTTTGTGAAATAGACATACACCCTGTATCATGACTATTGTGATTTAAATCCCCCAAACAAAATCCCAAACATACAGTGTGACCATGAAAGTAGATTCAACCACTTGTGAGTAGGCCTGTCCTTACTGTCAGTATACTGAAATTAGTCTTAGATTGGATAGTTTTAATAATTCTATAGAAATAATGCAGGGAATCATTAATACAGAGACATATTAAATAGAAGCATATTAACATGTATTACTATATAGACACCATTGTTCCTCTAGGAAGAAAACAAAAGACACAAAAGTGAGTTGTACTTGAAGACAGCAGGTTGACTGTTACTAGGAAAACATCCGGAGAAATCCTGTCCATTGTGCTGCCCCCTTACCTCACTCCCTCATTCAATCATGTGAACAATGCAATCCATTAGAGTAAAATACTGATGTGTGCAAGTGTTTGTTTGAAGGATTGGGTAAGATAATTGGTAATTTTTTTGGCAAGAGAATTTTCTAACTTTAAGCATGAGTCATGTTCTCAATGACTACTGAGAATATTTCAGGGACTCTAGGCAACATTTTCACGTACAGAGGAAAATTGATTTTGAGTGCATGTAACAACTACAAATCTGATGTTTGCTGCTTTAAAAATATATATTTAGGGCTTGGTTTTATGGTATAGCCTTGTCTCATAAAAGTATCATGATAATGGAGTTACTTAAAGATTCAGTAAACTTAAATTGGAAGTGCAAATTTTTGCAGCACATTTGTGAAGCTCAGGTGAAATTTAGATTCTGCCTGTGATGTATGGACTTAGTATTAGAAAAATTTTCTATTATTTATCAACAGTTTTTACAGAACGCCAGTGGAATCTTATACTCTTTTCTTCTCTTTCCGTATGTTCAAGCTGAACAATTTTTCTGTTCCAAGTTTGTTTCTTTTCCCAAGTTTTAACCACATATGCAACTATCTAATTAACTTTTTCTTTTTTCCCTAAAAATTTAATTAAGTGAACCTCTTACTTTTCCTTTCTCAACTTGTCAATTTTCTAATATTCCCTTACTCAGGGAGTAGTTATCACAATTTCTATGATCATGAATGTCAGTGACCTAGAAAACTGAGCGTGATCCTTTCTCCCCCAATTTCAATGTGTCACTATCACTAAAGTGCTCCCAGCCAACTTTCATACTCCTGTAAAGGATTGCATGACTTCATATCAATGATAGCACTGATGTAAGACTTTTATATCAATTGCTCAACTGGCCTACTAGAATTGAATATTTATTTCATTGTTAACACATTTACAAAATACATTTGTAAAATTTATAAAATGTAAACATTCCACTTCTTGCTGATTTACTTTTTCCTACTCGAATAGGAGGAAAAAAATATCCAGTCACTTAAATAACACAGTGGAGACAAGTTCTGAGTTGGCTGATTTTGTAGCATCATCTCAAGTATCACCTAACTATAATAAAATACTGATAGTTCTTAAAGATTGTTTTTTCTGAGAATGGTCTCCTTGAAATGATGCCACTTGTCAGGACAAATATCCCCACCATCACCAGTCTTCATACCACCTTGTTATTGATAAAACCTACTCATCTTTCAAGAGCAAAGTCATATAACCTCTCTTAAGTGTTTGTTGATTTACCATATATGATTTACCACTCCTTCCTTTGTATACAACTGTGCCCTCTATTTCCTTTTATAAATGCTTCAGAATATTAGTATTGTATTTGTAATTTATGTGTCAGTTTCTTTCTCCCTAAGCTTGAAAGCTCCTTGTGGTTTGTATCCTGCCTATTTTATCTCTGTATTCATACTGTTGAACACAAGGCCTTAAGAAAGTCGCCATTGGATGAACGAATGAATCCCAAAACAATAAAACAAAATGAAACTTGTATAGAGGTGGTTCATAAACAAAAATCTCTCATATTGCACCACACTATAATTTGAATGTGTCCACACTAACATTCAGATGTTGCCAATGCAATAGTAGAGGTGATGAGATCATGAGACTCCTCTCTTGTAAATGGAACTAAGGCATTTATAAAATAGCCTTCACCTGGTGTTCAGCTGCCTTGCCCTTCCACCTTCCACCACAGGGTCCCCAGACAGCATTCCTCCCCTCTGGAACATGTAGTTCTCACCAGATAATCAAATATTCTGTGCCTTGGTCTTAAACTTCCCAGCCTTCACAACTGTGAGAAAATATATTCCTAGTCTTAATCAACTACGCGGTCTCAGGTACTTTTTTGTATGAGCACAAATAAACCAAAATACATCATAAGAGATAAATTTGAGAACTACATAAAACATAGTAAAAAAATCAAGGCTCCAATTTATATACAAAATAAGAAAATAATATTTCTTTAGTGTCATATACTGAGTATGGAAGTGAAAATTTGAAAGCAGATATGTTAACAGAAGGCTTCAGGTCAGTTCATAAACACAGGTGTTATTTAAGCATCCTAATGATTTGGAATCTACATAATTAGAATTATAAAAGAATTTGGGTTGTGTTTGGACTAGCCACAATGATATACAATAGCAGGAAGTCACTTAATTTCTTTTAAATTCAGCTTTTTGAGAGTAGGACCTAATGACTTCTACATTTATTTAAAGCCTGGAAACCTCATAAAATTAACTCCCTTGATATTTCAAAATTAAACTATTTAATGGTCATAGAATTACAAAGTCTTAATAGTCAAAATGATTTTTATAATTAGTTTTCTTTTGTAATATAAAGAATTACTAAATTCTTAGGCATTTTAGGAATTTCCTAAAATCTTACATGATTGATGTTTTAAGAATTTTTCAACACAGGCGCACTGTGGCCTTATTTAGCTTTTTAGACATTCAAGGTATTTGGGGATCCATTTTTTTTTAAAGAAGAGATTATTTGTTTATTTTTAGTGAAAAAAGTTTATTTACATTTGAGAAAAATGTTAACGTATTGGAGGTATGATAACAGCTTATTCTTTGCCCCGGCATTGTCACACACAGAGGAAAATGTCCACAGACACAAAAAACACACAGAATTGAAGAACATACACCTATTTTGCACTCTGAAAAGGAGCCTGAGAACCCTGTTCTGCTAGGCCAGCTATCTTCTTCAAATTAAATGAAGTCTATTTAATAAGCTATTGCTGCAACAATGCTCCCTACCTCAGAAGCAACACACATGTTTTCCTCTTCTCCATTCTGTGAGTCATCAGGGGCACTCCTGTCTTAGGGCTTGGGGTGGATAAACTGAGTTGGTTTCAAGGTTCAGGAGAGGGTCCAGTCTACTCCAATGGCCCCTCTGAGCTCAGGTTGAAGGGACAGCTGCTACAAGGGTGTGTTCCTCATGGCGGCTATAGATAACACAAGAGGCAACCCAGAGAATTTACAAACATTGCAGCACTTTGTTCATGTCACTTACACCAGTATTCATTTAGTGACAGCAAATCACCTGACCAGATCTTATAACAATGGTGCCAAAAAGACTCTGTTCTATACTAATAGTACATAAAACAAAGTCATCTGCCTGCGCCTCGTGGTACAGAAACCGGTAGAAAGTGTGGACAATGATCCAATCTACCAAAGGAAGCAGATGAGAATGTTCCAGATATGGTTACCTTGGAGAGAAGCATGCTTTCACATATTTTTTTCACCTCTCTTCAGAAATATAATGCTAAGATTTATTTTTATAGGGAATGTCTATAAAGAAAGTGTGGAAAATAAAGTGCAATTTTTTTAGTACAAAGAGAGATTGTCTTCCATTGAAAAGTCATGTTTTACCCAGTTTTAATAACTCTTTTGTGAGACTGAAAGCGGATGAGACTGAGATGAAGATGTTGATGGTGATGATGATGGTGAATATTATGGTTCTCTAATATAAGAATTCACATAAGAAAAAGAAGAAAATTATTTGATATTATCATGTGCTGCCATGATTGCGTATAAGTAGTTTACATACATCCGGGGCATTTTCTTTGGAAGTCTCTTTGGGTGAGTTATATTAGAATATAGGGGAAAGAATCAAGTTATCACATAGGTGGTCCAAACACGTACTGATGAATTCAGTGATGTTGTGGCATTTGTGTTATAGTTGGAGAAAAATTAAGAAAGGTTTCTTTCTTCCATGATGACACTCAGAAGATGTCTTGGTTCTACCTTTAAGTGAGATTCAGAATCTACCAATTGCCACTTTATCACCACACCTTGGTCCAAATCATTATTATCCATCATCCTGGTAATTGAAATAGTCTCCCACCTGGCCCCTCTATAACTACTTTTTACCTCTTCATCTATTCTTAGTACAGTAGCAAGAGGAAATGTGCTTATTTTGTAAAAACATAAGTGAAAGCACAAAACTTCCTAATGCTTGACCATTTTTCTCAAAATACAAATCAAGTATTTTACCATTTGTTTCAAGAACGTATGTTATAAACCATGGCCACATCCCCTACCCCCATTCTCTGACTTTACCCTTTTTCTCACTCAGCAGCAGCTTCTGTGCTGGTCTCTTATGATGGATCCAACATATGTTCTCTGCTAAGGGTTTTGTGATTTGCTGGGTTTGTTACATGTCTGCCCATGACTAGTTCCTTCACTATCTACAATTCTTGCTCAAATCTTAGATACAACCAGTCAAGCCTTTCTCTACTATCTTCTTTAAAATAGCAACACATTCTTCTTACCAGATTCCCAAAACTTATTCCCTAATTTTTTTAATCCCAGAACATTTATCATCTTTCAAAATACCGTATTATTATTTTTTATTTATTTGGCTTATTATCTGTCTTTTTAAACTATTAATAAAAGGCAATTTAATAAGGATAATAATTTTTGTTGATTTTGTGACATTATCCAGGGTTCAGAATTACAGGTCAAACAAGGTCTATGATTAATTAATAACAGTTTGTGCCATTACTGTATGTGAAATATTACCAATAAACCTCCCTTCATTTTTCCTCTTCTCCCCTCCCCCTTGCTAGACCATATTTGTGTTTTATCATTCATGTGGGCATGTAATTATTTATATATTGGTCTTATATTAGTATTGAGTATGTCAGATAGATACATATTGTCCATTCTTGAGATACTTAGCTAAGTAGAATGTATCTGAACTCCATCCTGGTAAAAATCAAAGATGTAAAAAGTCTCCATCTTTCCTTACGGCTGAATAGTACGTCTTAGTATACATAGGCCACAGTTTGTTAATCCATTCATGGATTAATGGGTATTTGCATTGCTTCCATGACTTGGCAATTGTGAAATGAGCTTCAATGGAAGATTGACTGTTAGTTCTTTAAGAATTCTCTAGACTTCTTTCCATAACGGTTGTATTAGTTTGCAATCCCACCAGCTGTGTAGAAGTGTTCCCTTCCCTCCACATTCACACCAGCATCTGCAGATTTGGGACTTTGTGATATTGCCCTGGAAAAAGATTTTATGAAGATCTCC
>NW_003852578.1:1433295-1434671 GCF_000181295.1 Otolemur garnettii
ATACAAGATTTACAATATAGATTTTTGTATCACATTCATTAATTAGCAATGATTCAGTGATTTTAAATGAATGTCATATTAAGCTTTACATTTGCCTGTTGTGCAGATTACTAAGGAGATTATTAGGTCTTTCAGAAGTGTGGAGTATAGGCGAAACGCCTATATACCTCTGGCCAAAAAACCCGTTTGAGAGAGAGCAGTGAAAAGACTTTGTGCAGGCATACTTAAGAAGCTGAGGCCGAATCCCATGTGGCCAGGTTAGTTGAGGGCCTAACATGACCAAGGCTTTGGCTGGAATAGCATTTCCAGACGGCATTAAGGAATTAAGGTTGACTTTATAAGGCCTATGAGAAAGCCTTTTGGAAAACTGGACAGATACCCATCAGTAACCTTTCCTGATCTGTGGTAAGTAACGAAGGTTGCTTACTGACGACGGGTCTGGGTTCCTGATCTGTGGTAAGGGACGAAGGTTGCTTGCTAACAGGTCTGGGAATGGTAATGTCATACAGGTATCTAATGGCACAGATGAAATTTGGGCTCATGAAAGGCTTTTGAGAAGTCCGGCCTGAGAATTCCTCATAAAAGGCTCTAGCAAACCACCACCTCCCACCCCAACTTAAGGTCTACATGGGAACAGAGGTTTGCACACAAACTCCTATATGCCCAAGAAGTTTCTCTATGCTTTGCTTAAAGATTCAAAGTAACTGCCTCCAAATGGCATGGTCAGTAGAACAGACATTCAAATTGGCTCTTTCCCCCATAGCCTCAGGCTTCATCAGATAAGAACAAAGAAAGTAATGACTGACAACATGTTCTTCATTAAGTTATGTTAAACCGGGTTAAGTTGAAAGGATTATGCTTAAAGGTGTGTGTTGGGTGGATTATCAGATTACCAGGGAGGAGCCACTTACAGAGCGCTAGTCATAAGCTGTTTAAATGGATCAATGAGGTCATTGCTGCATTGTGCTCATGTACAAAATTCCCTATATAAGCCAACTGCAAATAAAGAAGCTCGCCATTTTGCCTGAGCGAGCGGATGGTCACCTTTATTTAAAACACAATTTCAATAAGCGTGCTTGTTCTTCGCGACACGGCTTTTCCGTGAGACCCTTATGGCAACAGTGGAGAAGGGTTTTCTTCCCCCGTTTTCATTTGTGCTTTCTGCCAGCCTAGCCTAGCAAAGCCCCTACTCTGTGGTTTGAGTACTAATGTAACAGGGTCCCTTAAAGACTCTGATAATCCCAGCATATTTCCTTTGTTCTTACACCCGTGTGGCAGTAGTTTTTCCTTCAGTTGTTATCTCTGTGATAATTCTATTTGTATATTTGTGCTTTAAGCGCCTCAACACTTATGTTATTAATTTCTTCTACTAAATT
>NW_003852578.1:1436150-1438864 GCF_000181295.1 Otolemur garnettii
TAGTTTAAAGCCTGGTAATATGATGACTCCAGATTTGTTCTTTTTACCCAAGATTTCTTTCACCATTCAGGCTCTTTTCTTATTCCAAACAAGAGGTAGAATTGTTTTTTCTAGACCTTTGAAATATGACATTGATACTTTAATATGGATTGCATCAGCTCTCACTTTGGGTTATATGAGCATTTTAACAATGTCAATTCTATTGATCCATGGGCACAGTATGTTTTTCCATTTATTTTCGTCATCTGTGATTTCTTTCCTCACTATTTCATGGTTATCTATGTGGAGTAGAGATCTTTCATCTCCTAGATTAGGTATATTACTAGGTATTTCATTTTCTATGAAGCTATTGTGAATGGTGTTGAGTCTTTGATTTGACCCTCAGTTTGACTGTTGTTGGTGTATAAAAAGCTATTGATTATTGTACATTGATTTTGTACCCTGCGACTTTGCTGAATTTATTTATCAATTGCAGGAGTCTCTTAGTGGAGTCCTAGAGTTTTCTAGATGTAAGATTATATTATCAAAAAAAAAAAAAAAAGTGACAGTTTGACTTCATTTTTTCCCAATTTGGATACCCTTTATTTCTTTCTCTTGCCTGACTGCTCTGGCTAAATCTTTCAGAGCTGTTATAAATAGAAGTGGGGACAGTGGGCACCATTTTCATCTTCCAGTTCTTAGCAGGAATGCTTCCAACTTTTCCCCATTCACTGTGATGTTGGCGTGTTTGTCTTATATAGCTTTTATAATTAGGTGATATGTTTCTTCTATTCCTAGTTTCTTGATAGTTTTTATAATGAAAGGTACTGAATTCTGTCAAGTGTTTTTTCTGCATCTCTTGAGATAACCATATGGTCTTTTTTTTTTTTTTTTTTTTGCTTCTGTTTATGTGGTGAAGCACATTTATTGATTTATGTATGTTGAACCATCCTTGTATCCCTGAGATGAAGCCCATTTGGTGGATTATTTTTTTGACATGCTATTGAATTTGGTTTGCTGGTATTTGAGGATTATTGCATCTGTGTTTATAAGGGGTGTTGATCTGCAGTTTTATTTTGTTGTGTCTTCTCCTGGCTTTGGTATCAAGGTGAGACTGTTCATAAAATGATTTGGGAGGATTCCTTCCTTCTTGAAGTTATGCAATAATTTTTGCAGTATGGAAAGAACTGGTGTTCTTTCTTGCAGTTCTCATAAATTTGGCTATGAATACATCTGGTCCAGGGTTGTTAGTTGCTATTGTTGGAAGATCATTTTTATTACTACAAAAATCACATTGCTTGTTTTTGTCTGTTCAGAAGTTCCGTTTCTTCGTAAGTCTTGGGACACTGTGTGTTTCCCGAAGTTTGTCTACTTTTGCTCTATTTTGCATTTGTATGCATAGATTTTCATAGCATTAATAGATAATATTTTTTACTTCTTTGTTGTCGGTTAAAATATCTCCTTTTTAATTTCTGATAGAGCTTTCTCTTCTATTCTGGGTCCTTTGTCTTCTATTTCTGTTTTGTCTAGCAAGAGATCTATCAATTTTATTTATCTTTTCAAAGAATCAACTTTTTGTTTTATTGAATGAGGCAACATGGAGCCTCCAGGTTCTTGGGAATAATGCAGAGTACTTGGAAGTACTGCAACCAAGGAATCCTGTGGGCTGAACACTGTTGAAGTGTGGCCTCAACTCCAATTTCCAGTGGGCATTTATTGAGATTCAAACAAGAAAGTATAAAAGAAAAAATTACAAGAAATTGTTATGATACACTATGTAGCAGATGTGTTTTCCTGTGTTGATGTGTCTAATATGGGAAACACATGCTTTCACACCTATGGCTTGTTGATCTGACTGGGATCTGCCATGGGTGTTTCTGCCTAGCTAAGTGATTAATTAGTTGTGCATATGGTTGTAACTTTTGCTGCTGACACATATGCCACTTATTTCTTCCTGCCCATGTGGCTGCAACTTCGTTACAGTCACCTTCCTACCTTTGTGTGTCACAGGTCAGTAACTTTTGCCTTTTCCCTGGACTTCCTGTTCCCTATGCATACCTTAGGATGTCCCTGTCACATGTTTCGCACACATATAATTTACTTTGTCTCAGTCACAGTCTCATAGCATGCAATCAGGTGAAGATTGAGCATAATGAGAATTTGTAGTCATTGTACATTTCTTCACAATCACTGATAATAGGAAAAGATATAGCAAGTACCATGTTATAAAGGAGATTCATACAAGGAACAACTGAATTTTTATCTCCTACAATTGATCATTTGTATTGTTTTTTCATTTTGAATTTCATTTAGTCCTGCTCTCACCTTAGCTGCGTCTTTTTTGTCTGCTGGTTGTGGGTTTGGTTTTCTCTTTTGCTCTCAGTTTTGTTTTGTTTTGATTTGATTTTTTCCTAGTTCCTGGAGATGTTCCATTACATCATTAATTTGTATTCTTTCTGTCTTTTTGATGTAGTCATTTAAGGCTATGAATTTTTCTTATAGGGTTACATTTGCTGAATCCCAAAGATTTCGGTAGCTTTCCATACTAATTTCATTACTGACCCAATAATTATTCAGCAATAGGTTGTTTAATTTCCACGACTTTGTGTAGAACTGAGTGTTTCTCTTAGAGTTGATTTCTAGTTTCATTGTACTGTTACTGAGAAAATGCATGGCACAATTTCTGTTTTTTGAATTTGTTGATATATGTTTTGTGGCCTAAGGTGTGATCAATC
>NW_003852578.1:1439399-1440649 GCF_000181295.1 Otolemur garnettii
TTCTGTTTCTTGTGCTTGAGCTAGAGTATCAATATTTTTCAGGATCTCAACATAGTATGGGCCAAATACCTGCTGATTGTGATGCATCAGCTTGACAAACTTCTGGCCTAGCTCTGTCAACTCTCCTTTGATGTGATTAAGGCCTTCAGGGAAGTGTTGCAGAGACTCCTGCATGCCACAGACCAAACAGCATTTGAGAAACAAAAGGAGATGCTGATCAATGACACTATGAACCTGGTTGTCCTTCTCGGTGATGTTCTGGAGTTGTCCTACAGGACATACTGTGTTTTCACTGCTTAGGGCAGTAAAGCCCAGGTCCTCGAGGCCATGATGAATTTCCTAAGACACCTATTCACTCACATGCAGCATAGCTTCTTCAGGCTTGGAGTTAAATTCCTCAGTCACAGCTTTGGTTATGCCTTTCAGTTTATCCACAAATCCAGGCGAGTTAAATAAAATGTTGCCGGAGAAACTTCTAGACACTAGTAAGACTCAGGCCAATATAGCTAAGTGGCACAAATGGCACCCCAACACCTGGACCTGGATTTTGTCCATCAGCAGAGTCTCAGGGAATTCTTCATTTTCAGGATCCCAGAGGAGGAGATTCAGGTAGCCCTGGTATAGCACCATTACGGGATTGGGAGGATCTGAATTCTCAGCCGCCTTGTTTGGAAATGAACAGGCTGTGCTGGAGGAGCTAGACATGTCAGGAGGATTCAGACATGGCGTAATGAGGTCTGCGGCTGCTTGGGTTAGCCATTTCTTGGGGTAATCAAGGAGATTGGGTTGTTTGTCAAGGAGTTCCTGGAATTTAGCTCTTTCATACTGGATGGAATATTCCTGCAGGTAGGGTCAAATGCTCTGGATAGTATAGTTCGCCATGTCCATTTTCATTAGGCCCAGAACATGGAAGATGCCCCTCAGTAACTGTACTGGATCTGTTATGCTCTGTAGTTTCTTTACTTCTTCATCTCGAACTGGTGCACATAGCAGAGTCATAAAAACTAAGAATGTAGTTAGAGAGATGAGAGACATCTAGGGCTCCATGTTCTGCTTCTTGCTTGAGGAGATCCATGTCGAGAGCTTCTGTAATCTCATTTTTTAGGTGTATGTGGTGTGGTAATAGCAGTGATAGCAAAATCTCCTTAACTTCTGTCATAAGTTCAAGAGCACAAGTGAATTGGGGAGGATTGCTCAAGAGTTGTTCTCTTAGATGGTTCCAAAAAACATTGTACAATGTCTCCATGAAC
>NW_003852578.1:1441114-1449484 GCF_000181295.1 Otolemur garnettii
CTTGAGTGGGGCATGCAGGGCATTTATGTTGAGGGATATAGTTGATATTTTGGATACTGTTCTGTTCATTCTGTTTGGATATCACTTCATTGCTTTATTTTACCACTTATGCTATTCTTGTATATAAACTCTGAACTTTAGCTTTTGGATAGTTTTACTCTGTTCAGTTTCTATTTTGATGATCAGTATATAGTTCAGTTTTAAGTACTTCCTGCAGAAGAAGTCTCATCTTCACAAATTCCCTCAGTGTTTGCTTGTCTGAAAAAGTTATTTCTCCTTGGTGTAATGAACTTACTTTTGCAGGATACAAAATTCTAGGGTGGCTATTGTTCTATTTAAGAAGACTGAAGGCAGGGTCCCAATCCCTCTGGCTTATAAACTCTTATTTGAGAAGTTTGCAGTTAGCCTGACAGATTTCCTGTTTTACTTACTTGATGTTTTTATCTCATGGCTCATAGTAGTTTCTATTTTGTGTTAATTTTTTTTTTTCTGTTTGAAGATTTTGTGTCTAGGTGATTTCCTCTTAGCAATGAATATTTCAGATGTCAGTTGAGCTTCTTGTATCTGGATGTCTAAATCTCTAGAAAGAGTAAGAAAGTTTTCCACAATTATTCCCTTAAATACATTTTTAGCCCTTGCACATTTTTTCTTTACCATCAGGGATGGCTATGATCCTTATGGTTGATCATTTTACATAATCCCATATTGTGTCCAAGCTTTGTTCATTTTTCTTTATTCTCTGTTCTTTATTTTTCACTGACTGAATTAATTTGAAAGAGTTGTCTTCGAGCTCTGCCCTTTTTCTTCTGCCTGATCTAGTCTATTCTTCAAACTTTCCACTGTGTTTTGTATTTTCTTAAATAATTTTTTTTCATTCCCAAAAGTTGCATTTGGTAGTTTTTTAATGTCAATCTCTTTAGTGAACTTTTTAGTGGTTTTCCCTTTTCTCTTGGATTTCATTGAGCTTCTCTATAGATCATATTTGGAATTCTTTAACTGTAATTTCAATACTTTCATTTTGGTTGGTTTCTGTTCCTAGAGAGCTGGTGTCCCCATTTAGGAGTATTCTTTAGCTCTGATTGTTCAAACATTGAAAGTTCTGTATGAATACTTCTTATCTGAGGCAGCTGGCACTTCTTAGTTTGGGATTTTCTTTTGTTTAAATGGGACTTTGTTTTCTTCTCCCTTCAATTATAAGGGAATTTCTGTTGCATAAGAAACTCTGGCTTTGCTTATGGATGCTTTTATGGGGGCCCAGGTTCTGGATGAATGCTTAGTTACAGATTTCCTTAATGTGGAGATTTTCTCAATTGCTAGCTGTTTGCAGGCTGTAGCAGTGGTGAGTGATGTGTTTGGGCAGATTCCTTTTCTCTCTCTGATGAAGAAGAATAAAGGTAGTTGACATCCTTTCCTTTCCCCCAGCTCTGTGGTCTTCCTAACAATGTGAATTGTATTGGCACACCTCGTTTAATCTCTGAGCATGTAGGTGGTGCTTATATTTAAGAGTAAACTACACCTTGTATAATGGAGTCAGTAAACACCACCAAGGTTGGTACAAATTGGTCTCTCTGTTTTTAGGTGGAGCTTTCCAGGATGAATAGGCTGCAATGTTGTTTGGAGACCTCTTACCAGCTTTAGTTCCTCCAGAAAAGCATTTTAATGACCTTCCCATGTTGGATGAGGCCCTTCCAGGTTACTTCCTTTTTTTTCCACCACAGCAGAGGTGGGGAGAGTGAGGCTAGGAAGAACTAGGTTCACTAGTGTGAAGAACTAGTTCACTAGTGTGAAACTACCTTCAGGTTCTACAAAAGCTGATAAGGTAGCTGTGTTGATGGGCATCAAAAGTCTACCCTCAGCCTTCTGGGGAAAGTTCCCAGGGAGGGTAACTTAGGTTAGTTAGGTTAACTTAGTCCAGGGAGAGACTAAGGTGTCCCAAAAAAGTATGCTTATGGAGGCAGGTAGCATTGGAAATCCACAATCTGGCTGATGGGAATAGATTTCTCTCTTCTCTCCACTCTCCAGCCTTGCAGTTTCTTTCTGATGTCTACTGCCAGGTAGGAGCTTAAACTAGCTTAACTCCTCAGCAATAGTGCTGCAGGCTGGGAACTACCCTGACCACCAGACTGAGGCTCCACCAGGGTTTGGGGCTTGACCCACAATGCCATGTCTTTTGTCCATACAGGTTCCTCAGTTCCCAAGATTAGTGCACAAATACCCCCTTAGTGACCCCATGCAACATAATCAAGTCCTGGAAGTACAGAATTGGCCTGCAAACTTGTCATGGTTCTTTGAAGATCAATTCCTGACTCTGCCAGGAAGAAGGATGCTGGTTTCAAGTTGCCTGTGGATTGCTTAAGCAGGTTTTATGCCTCTCCACTTAAAGTGTGCCCTGCTCTGATGGAGCAGCTGGACAGGCAGTACTTGAGAGGGCCAGTAAGCAAGAAGCTCACAGTCCTAGCACCCCTTAATCCCTTGAAGCCCTTTGAGAGGAATGATTTAAACCTCACTCTCTTTAGAAGCCCCAATATAGGGCAAGCAGCAGCTTTTGAGTGGCAGCCTTGGGCAGGGAAGGGGGAAGAGAGGAAAAAGTGTATGAAAGAAAAAAAGATGGCACTCTGGTGGTCTCTGTCCCTCTCTCTGGAAGGCAGCCTTTCTGGAGTATTCAGGCTCAGGGCTCACACAGATGCCCAGGGACCCACTGTTCCTTGTGGCTCCTGAAGTCTGCGCCAGATTTGGAAAATATTTATGTGGGAATGAGAAAATGAAAACTGTGAGGTTGAAGCCCACTGGGGGGGACTAAGGTATGTGGAGAGTGAAGAAGCAATATGGCACCTGCGGTCTTTTCTCAGGTCTCTGGCTGTGGGAAGTGCCACGAGGGGGCTGGCAGCCTGGTACTTTGTCCTCACAAAGCTCCCACTTTACTAGTGGCAGCAACTTTTGGACTCATGAGGACACAAAGTGTCTCCAACAACTTGGAAGTTTGTTTCTTGCCAGAGATGTGAGGGACAGAGAAACGAACCAGTCCACCTACCCTTTTCACTGAACCCCAAGACTCAGTGGTTGGCCTCTGCCAATATATTCTGTAATTTCTCCTCATAGAATCTCTTGTACTTTCTGGTACTATTTATTTATTTATTTATTTATTTTTTTTTCTTTCTGGTACTTTTTCTTCAGAATTACACTCAGTCTTTCTTCTTTCTTTCACTTTTATCCTTCTTTCCCAGATGAATTGGCAGCTGATGTCTGTGACCAGGCATCTTCCCAGTCTCCCCATGGAGCAATCATTCATTGTTCATATTTGTTTATTTGGTGACTCTGCCTTTCTTTCTTTCCATTTCTTTTCTATTTCAATAGCTTTAGGGTGTACAAACAGTTTTTAGTTACATGGATGAATAATAGAGTGTTGAAGTCTAGGATTTTATTGTATCCATCACCTGATGGACTTATATTGGAAACCTGATTCTACTTCATAGAATAATTACCCTCTAATTACTATTCAGCCTTGAACCAGTAAGTCTTCCATCTTTTCTCTTTGGCTTATAAGACTCTGTATGTGGGTGATCATTCTTGCCTTCTATCCTCCACCAGTTTAAAATGTTGCAATCTACAACTTCAGCCAGACGGAGAGATTAAGGCCTCCTCAAGCCTTCCCTGGACATGTCTGTAACCCCTCATATACACATGGTCCCATATAATCCCAGAATTACATAGGAGATTTTTAAAGTCCCTTTGGTTCTGGACTCCCCAGACCTTCATTTACAGTTTTTGCCAATGTCTTTTATTTTTATTTTTTTTTTTATCACATCTTGTTTTGCCACTTCAGACAGTTTAACTTGAACTGCTACTGCTCATTGTTTTTGACAAATGCCCTGGGGTTAAAGCTTTCTGAGTGAAAGAGATTTAAGACAGCAAATTATGACAAGTCTTTAAAAGCAGTGTTTCCATGGAGCTAAAAGATAGTGGAAATGCACTGAGGAGAGAGCTGTTTGGGGAGATTCAAGTCCATTCTGCCCACTTCAATAGTTGTTCTACTATTGTTTTTTACAGAAAACATAGCACAAGGTATCTACTTTTGACATTATCACAGAGCTGGGAAGATAGAGATGGGAGCAAGGCAAGTTAAAAGACCACGAAGTTTACTATTCTTCCAAAGATTTGATCATCTTTCTGAGGTAAATGTTTCTGAGATATTTGCAAATCTATGGTTAATTTCTAGAATTCTGGAAAACATTCATTTCGGCAGTTTTTGACATAGAACAACAGAAATTTATTTTCTCAGAGTTCTGGTGACTACAAGTTCAAAATTAAAATTTTGGCAAGGCTATAGCTTCCCCTAAAAGGCTCTAGCAAAGAATTCTTCCTTGCATTCTCCTAACTAGGTACCGTGGTAGCTGACAATCCTTGGAGTTCCTAGGCGTGTAAATGAATTACTCCAATCTCTGTGTCCCCGATCTTCCAGCTTTCTCCCCTGTGGCTGTCCTCTGTGTCTTCAAATATCTCATTCCTTATAGACTTACTAGTCATATTGAATTGGGCTTTCCCTAATCTAGAATGACCTCATCTCAAATTGATGGCATCTGCAGATAACCTGTTTTGCAATGAGGTCACATTTCCAAGTATTGGAGATTAGAACTGTAGCATGCCGTTAGGGGGACTGAATCTAACTCACTACCCTCTTTTTAATTTTTACAGGAATGGCAGTTGTGACTTTTATTGTTCCCAGCACCACTTTACCTGCATCTTACAGGTTTGATAGGTTGTATTTCCATTTTAATGTACTCCAAAATGCTGTTTGATTCCAATTATACTTTATTATTTAGCAAGTTGATTTTTTTAGAATGTGTTGCTTATTTTGAAATCACTTTGGGATTTTCTGGTTATCTTTTAGTGAATGATTTTTTGCTTTATTCTTTGGTGATCTGGGATTATACTCTTATTTCATTTGAAATTGATCAAGATTTGCTTTATGGTTCATCATATGATCAGTTTGCTAAATGTTTTATGTATATTTCTAAGGAATATCATTTTAGAATATGTATATTTCTAAAAGTTGTTGGGTACATGTGTGTTGAGTAGATAAATCTTGTGGTTCAAATCTTGTGGTTCAAAGAGAAAAATACTGATTTTTTCTCTTTTTTGGATACATTTTTTATCAGTTATTAAGTGAAGTCTCTTAATATCTCTGACTTTTTATGGAATTGTCTATTTCTTCTTTTAGTTCTGTTAGTGTTTTCTATATTTGGGATTATGCTATTAGGACAGATAAATACAGAAGTATTTTGACAAATTTTGCCTGTGTGTTGCTGCTTATTTAAAGAACTGAATGTTTAGGGGCCCTCACACAACCATCCAAAGTCCTGCTTTCCAGTCCTTAATTTGATTTCTTAATATAATAGTGTGCTTTAAGTTTCAGGATAGATTGTATTGTTTCGTCTTCATTATTTTATTCAATGCTAATAAGATACAGAAATATAGGAGTATATAGAAATTTTACACCACTTCATACTCTGATAAAAACGGTACTTTTCAATAACTTGATGTTGATGTGGCTCTCTTAGGGGTTGAGCACCTATAAACCAAGGAGTTTCCTTCCAGTTTGTAGTAAAGCATGCCTGTTTCACTAGCAGAAATTCCATTTAGTGTGTTTCTATGGGGGTTTGTGATTATATACATCTATATTTCTGGATAACCTATAAAAGGCATTGATTTGATTTTCTAGAGAAAATACTCATTAATCACAATCTGTTTATTCCAATGGTTTCAAATAAAGTGTGAGCACTGTTTTCAATATATGCTATATGTGATTATGAAAGTACATTCTGGTCTAATATGGAAACCGTTTTCCTGATGGTTTCTCATTGGTCTAATACATGTATAATAAAATAGAACTTCCAGTGGAGCCAGATATAGACCCAGCAAAAGCCAGGCAACTATCAATTTGTTTAGGTTTTTTGCCTTAAACTAGTAGAGCTCATAAAAGTCACCCAATGTTCCAATGTATATCCCCAGGTTAAGATACTAAATAAGGCCATAGGACTAAAAATCATGTACTAGTACAATACAGCATTTTTTTCCCTTTCCCTAGAAAAGTTTCTTATCTCCTTAGGGCCACGAATGGTTTCTTCACTTATCCTTGCTGACAAAAGGCGAACTCATCATTTCTTGTCTAGTTCACAGTGATATCCTACGCTGTAGTCTTTCAGTTCTTACTGCATCCAGGACATAAGTCTATTCAATGGATTAACATGAATGGCTGGAACACTTGGAAAGTAACTTAGCAATGGTCTCCTTAATGGAGAACAAGTCAGATAATATTTCTGAAAGTAAATTTTTCCAACAGTTTGTGATTATATGATAGATACAATATTTTTTAGGCTAAACTGAAACTACTTTGTTTATATGTCAGTCATTTTCTCATAAATCATACTTTTAAAAAATATATGTAAATGATACATTCTTCGTCTTATTAAAATAACATCTATGGCTTTTTGCCATCTTACAGCTGCAATCCAAGCTTTCATGATATTTATAAGATGCTTTATGTTCCAACCTCTGACCACGAGTTCTACCACTTTCTCCCTCACTTCCTGGGCCTCATAAGCCACTTTCGCTTTTCTCCTGAGCATAAAGACTTGTTTTGTGCCTTTTCTTTTACTGGTCTTTCTGATCAACACGCTCCTCTGCCATGGCTTTGTGTGGTTTATCACCTCACCACACAAACCTAAACCCTCACTTAGGATTCTGCTCAAATGTCACTTTCCCTTAGAGTAATTCCCTAGCCATGCTATCTAAAATAACAGGTAGTGATCTGCGCAGGGGGAAATGGACAAAACTGGATGCTGAGATAAAGATTTACTTGATCTGTGAGGGTAACACTCCTTGGTTATAGAGTGAGGTGGTATTAATGCTGAGAGATAAATGGCAGGGAGGAGTCAGCTTTGTGAAAGTCGATTACAGATACTGAACTAGAAAAGGGTAGGCTGGAAAATAGGCTATTGCTGTAGACTTTGACATCACTGATCTTTTCTCATGCTATTAGTCCTATCTAAAATGTTTCTCTTTTAGGTTAGTCCATTTCTTATCCGTCTTTCAAAATCCCACTTAAATGTCATCTCTTATCTGAAGCCTTCCATAGCCCTTTTACTGACAGGTCTATTCCTTCCCATACTTCATCTTACATTTTATTACATGTAAAATGCTTCAAATGGTGCAGACACACAGGGGGAATAAGTCATGTGGAAATTTGCATGACTATTAGTTTCTTGATTAAAGATGTATTTACTTTCATGCTCCACCTGAAGCAGAATGATTTTCTTGTGCTATAAATTTATTGAATACCCACTTCATATGTAATTAAAAATGAAATGTCGTTAAGTACGTTTAGAAAGTTTCACTAGTGTTTGATTTATCCCAGTATAATAACTTCAGTCCTTCTCTCTGTGTGTGTCTCCGTGTGCATCTATGGCTGTACAGAGTCCACAAAGTACGACAAATTATGACCCCATCTGATATTATAGTCAAGTTGTTAAAAAAATAAGAAATTATCTCTATTTCCACATTCTATGGGCACCTTGCATATAATTTATTTCAAAAGTGTGTCTCTGTATGTGTGTCAGTGTGTGTGTAGGAGGTAGGCACATTCTCTTGTTTTCCAACGTTGCCAGTATCCCAAATTTAGTCTTCTTATTGTGTTATCTTGAGCAGTGCTAATCATGGCAGATGTTATTAGGTATGCAAAGAATATAAAGATATACTGAAAGGCAATCAGAAGGAAATTGCTATAGGATAATAAGTAAAAGACTTAGGCAGTATTTTTAGTGTTTGACGATGGCCACCTTCCAAAGGAGGAATAATTAAGATTGAAATATCAGCATTTCCAATCCGTGCAAAGACTAAAGAAAAAAAAATTGCAAAAAATTAAAAGGACATGAGGAGAAGATGTAGTAAAATTCATTTTATATTTTGTAAGTGGAAGAACACCATGAAAAACAAGTGTAGAGCGTTTGATGTTGGCTGATGAGGATAGTCAGAGCACAGCAGGATAGAGACATTTTCCCCGAGAATACTAATTTCAGAGCCTTTACAGTTTCTTAAAGGGAAAGAAATTGAATCCTATGTAAAACTTGTGCCTATACTATTTTGTATTTTCTAACTATATTCATTCTTAGATTTATATGCAGTAGTATGTAAAGTACATCTGCTGTTTAGGTTCACCACCTTAAAAATGGATAAGGGAATAAAAAGAAGAAGATAAGGTTCTCATCATTGTTATAAGCTATTTCTTTTACTATCCACAAGCTTTTGACACTTGATCTTAGCCAAAGGTCAAGAAGCGATATATCCACAAACTTTCTAATGTTTCAAACTCCA
>NW_003852578.1:1449871-1468314 GCF_000181295.1 Otolemur garnettii
GATTAGACATGATTGAACAACTTATATTTCTGTTGTTTGTTAAAATGATTTTATAGCTAAATAGCTAAAAGTATAGTATAGTATAGCTATAGCTAAACTGTGTAGGTTATTTTCCTCGGAAATCCAAATGTGGCTTCCTGAAAAACAATTTTCTTATTCAGATAAGAAATTTCAGAATCACAATTTTCTTATTCAATTTTCTAATTCAGAATTCTTGTTCAAATTTTCATTTGCTCTGAATCTAAATTAAATTGATCCTTATAGAATCTTACAAATGCCATGAAATAGTTTTAGATTTATTGAAGATGGCATACAAGTTGTTATGCAAAAAGGTGTTTTCTTTGATTTTTAAAATGTAATACAGCCATCTTTAATGTTTATGTGAAGAATTTATGAAGAAAAACTTTGAGCAAATGGCCAGTGGTCAGTAGATTTGTAGAAGGTGTATTTCCATGTTCATCAGGACATATAACTACTTCAAAATAATCCCATCTTTCTTATACTTTTATAAAATCAGTTTTAGAAATTAAAAACTAACCAGTACTTAACTTCAAGATGAAATTAAAAATTTACTTGGAAATCAAATTTGAATTTATTTAAAATTATTGGTAAAATATTTTATATACAATCATATGTTCTAAGTTAAATTACTAAAACCTCCCCTAAGCTATCTTGTATAACCCTCAGTGCTTAAAATTGTGACCTTAGATGATGATAGAGACTTTATAGAGGCAGGGAAGTTATGAAGTTATTAAAGTGGTCCATACTCCAATATTATAATTGTCTTTTTTAAAAGAAAAAAATTTGTGCTTTATGTATTTCTGCTAAATACATAAATAGGGTACTTAGCACTTTTTGTGGAAGAGAAGTATCTAAGTCTTCAATCCATTTTTTGTGTTGTTCTATTTCTACCAAATTTTAAGAATTCTTTAAATATTCCATAAATTATTTTTGATATGTTTCTTTATGTTTATCTCATAATTTGAATGAAGTCCACTTTATTTTATTTTAATATTACTGTTTTTAAAAAAATCTTTCACTAAACTATGGATACAGTCATTTGTGTCTCTACTTTCTAGATTTTAGAAGTTGTATAGTTTTCTGTATGTAAGCTTTTCATTCAAGACTATGATCTTTTTAAAGTTAATTTTTGTAGATGGTTTAAGGTAGTGATTGGGAGCCATTTTTTTTTTTTTTTTTACCATCAGATAAAACCATATGGCTATGTGAATAATTTTATATGATCAGTATTCCTAATTTTTATTCACATATTTACCAATATCTTTCCTAACGCCTGCTTTTGCTTAAAGCACATTCCTTAAAATGTTTTTTAATTGATAAATTGAATTATTGTTACCCAAAAATGTCTTTATTTTACTCTTGTTTCTAAAAAATAGCTTAGAGGTGGGACACAATCTTAGGAGGAACTCTACCTAACAAATGCAATCAGTGTAACCTAATTTTTGGAACCCTCAACGAATCCCAAGCAATTAAAAAAAAAAAAAAGTTTGGCTGAAATACAATTCTAGGTTGACAGTGTTTTAGCTTGGCAATTTAAAGAAAATAGTCCACTTACTCTAAATTTATTTGTTGCTATTGAGAAATTTATTGTCAGTTTAATGATTATTTCTTTCTGCTTTCTCAATATTTTATTGCTTTTCATAGATTATTTTGTGTTGTGAATATTATAGATGTAGATTTCTTTTTATTTTCTATTATAAGGTTTTGGAATTTGTGAATGTGTATCTTTCATTAATTCATTAATTCTCAAACATAATCTCACTTCTATTCTTTCTCATTCTCAGTGAGTAGAATTTCACTCACATACTTACTAATCTTTTCTTTTTACCCTTTATTTTGCCTTTTTGTGGTGTATTTTGGAATTTTTTTCAGAGATATATTTCAGTTCACTAATTTTGTATTCTACTAAATCTATTAAGCTATTATTTGTCATTGGTTTTTAAACTTCAAAAATTCTAATTTTACACCTAAAAATTATTTGTCTATTATGTATAATTAATTTTTCCTTATTTTTAGTTTCCTTCTTATACTACCATATTTCTTTTTTATTTTTTTCTGAGTATATTTAGCCAAGATTTAAAATATGGTTTTTTGCTAAAAATTTTGTTACTTGAAATTTTCTCTTCATATATTTTCAGCTGCTTGTTATTTCTGCTGGTTTAAATTCACTACATCTTGTGTCATTCTTTTGTTCCTTTGTATTTTATGGCATTTGATTTTGTCCTGATTACATTTTTTGACACTTTTTGAGCAAATGTTTTAAAGCTAGGGCTGAATTTGTTTCTACTAGATTATTCATTTGTTTCTGCTGAGAAATTAAAGATACTATTCATTTGGAATCATTTAAAATTAATTTATCCACTTAAAGTATTTCCACTGCTTTCTTGTGAATTCAGAGATTCAGTCTATGTTCAGGATTAGCTGTGGTATAAATGTTCAAGAGGAATTCTCCCCCTGGATTCCACAGTGCTAGAATCCAGAGAAGTTTCTGTTTTGTTCCTTTTGTTCAGATTAAAAACAAACAAACAAACAAAAACCCATTCACCTCTAAAATGAGATAGAGACATTTGTACTCTCATTTTTAATTAGGATGCCCTATTAGAGTCTCCACATTGGGTAGGATCTAGACTTTAATTTTGTCCCTCTTGTACGATGTCCAAAGCGGGTCAAGGTTTCACGAATTTGGCAGAAACTATCAGGCAAAAGGCTACGTTGACATTCCTTTACCTGTTTGGATAGCTGCTTCGTTTTTGGTTTGTAATAATAGATTCCTCTTTACTATCAAGTTAGGACATTCTCCAAAAGAAGTATTAAAGTGTTTTACTCCTTATAATAATTTTGTAAAAAAAAAAAGATAATTATCTAGTCAGTTCATAAATCTGCCCTAGACCAGGCACAGTGGTTTATACCTGTAATCCCATCACTTTGGTAGGCTAAGGCAGGATTGCTTGAGGCTGGGAGGTTGGGCAGCATAGTGAGATCTCTTCCCTACAAGAATAATAAAATAATTAGCCTGGTGTGGTAGCATGTGTCTGTAATACTAACTGCTCAGGAGGCCCAGCCAGGAGCTCACTTCAGCTCACCAGTGTGAGGCTGCAATGAGCTCTCACTGTTCCCCTGCATCCCAGCTTAGGCGACAGAGTAAGACTGTCTCTAACAAAAACAGCAAAACCTCCCAAAATTTCTATACATGATAAAGGGTTGAAGTACTTATTTAAAATCATCTGAAGTATAATCATTTAAATTAATTTACTATGAATATTAATCAAGAAAAACATGTGAGAACTTTTTTACAAACTATATTTAATGCATAAACAATATTCATGTAAAAATATCACCTAAACATATATTTATTTTAAAAATAATATTTGAAAAATTATTAATAGTGAAATATGACATTAAATTCATAAAAAGATTGAGTTAGATTATATGGTTTATTTTCAAAATGAGTAAATTAATTATTTATATATAATAATATAAATAATATATATTATATATTATAATTATACATAATAATATAAAGTAATATTAGCTAATAATTACTACATACTTTTTATGATGTTGAGCAATCAACATAAATATACTCATTTAAGTGTCATAATATTTTTATGAGGAGCATTTATTATCCTCATAAGACAGAAAAGGAACTCAGGCTAAGAGTAGTTAAATATTATAGAGTTGTTATATGGGCATATAATAAAATCAATGCCTATTTTACTCTGGAGTCTGAATGTTTAAACACTACAATATGCTACAACTTTGTATAAAAGACACGGTGGGAATATTAAGAGTGGTATATAGAATTATCAAGGAGCCTGTCATTTGTTTGGTGTTAGTACATATAAAATATTTTATTATATATAGTTATATGTATATTATATTATATAGACACTGCATATAGTGTATACATTTTATGATTGTATTATAGCATTATTTATAATAATGTAAGTGTATTACCTATATGTATTAAAACTTGCATATGTGTTATATACGTGTGTATATATTTATGGTTTTTTCCACCCCCCCAGGGATGACAGAGCATTACCACGAACTATGTGGCTTAAACTATAGAAATGTATTTTCTCACAGACCTGAAAGCTAGAAGTACAAGGTTTTGGAAGTGTTTGTTTCTTCTGAGGCCTCTCTTGGCTTGGAGATAGTGACCTTCTCCTCACGTCCACACATGATCTTTTTGTGTGTTTCTGTGTCCCTAATCTCTTTTTGCGGTTTTCGGCTGGGCTGGGTTTGAAACTGCCACCTCCAGCATATGGGGCCAGCGCCCTACTCCTTTGAGCCACGGGCACCACCCCCTAATCTCTTTCTCTTTTTTTTATTTCTTATAGCATAACTGTGTACATTAATGCAATCATGGGGTACAGTGTGCTGTTTTCATATACATTTTGAAATATTCTCATCAAACAGGTTAACATAACCTTCATGTCATTTTCTTAGTTATTGAGTTATAGAGAACTCAAACATATTAGCAAGAAAAAACCAAGCGATCCCATCTCAGGGTGGGCAAGGGACTTGAATAGAAATTTCTCTAAAGAAGAGAGGCACATGGCTTACGGATGTATGAAAAAATGCTCTCCATCCTTAATCATCAGCAAAATGCAAATCAAGACTACTTTGAGGTACCACCCAATCTCTTTTTATAGAGAAACAAGTCCTAATGGAATAGGCCCACCCATATGAGCTCATTTTAGCTTAATTACTTCTGTAAATACGCCATCTCTAACTAGAATCACATTCTGAAGTAATAGGAACTAAAACTTCAATATATAAATTTTGCAAGGACACAGTTCAGTCCATAACTATATATACAGATATATGGGTATTTGTAGAATACAGTAAATAATATCAGAAGATATGGTGATAAATCATTAATAGTTTGTACATTCACTCCCTTCTAAGAAAAAAAAAAGATTGCTTAATATGATTAAGCAGCAAATAAAAACTATATTCTGATAAAAATAACTAAAGGAGAGCACTAGAGTCTATCAAAAGAGTGGCAGAAATCCTGGTGAGCACAGAAACTCAGAAAAGCCACATAGAGGGTGGAACAAGCCCCCTCGCCTCCACCACCCCATTCTCCAGCAGCAATCACCTGGGAAGCAGGTGGAACTTCTCACTGCCAGGAAAAGATGAGCAAGATGATCCCAGCAGCCTCTATCAATACTTTGCTCACCTACATTCCTCACCACTGGGGACCCTTGCACTCCACAGGCACTAAGCTCAGCTGAGGTTGCTGCCTGGAGTCCAGAGAAGAAGCTGACACTGTGCCCCACCCCCTGGGGACCTATGTAGCTACTAGGCTTGTTTGTAAATGGGCCTTTGAGGAGGGGTTCACAGTGGAGGCAGGTTGGGACTGGACATGAGATGAGAGTGCCTGTTATTGGAGGAGAGACATCTGTGCTGGGAGAACTGTTTAAAGAAGACATTTAAATGGAAAAACAGGGCTGTATTCAGATGACAGTGACAATGAATATAGCGATTTAGCCTGAACAAAGGGCTGGTTTGTGAAGTGAGAAGAGGAATGTGCAATTTGATATTAATTAATGGATAGCTTAATTAAACTGCAGAATAAAAATAAAAAATTATGTTGTTTTACAGGAAAATTAAAAACTTCTGTACTTAAAAAAAATGTATCTGCTTTCAGCTGGTTTATGGTATTCCCTTCTGGGTCAAAAGAAGAGTTACCCATTTTGCTTTTTAAAACGTCTCATTCCATCTGCAAACAATGAATCACATCCCTGGCAGCACCTCTGAAAAATTCTAACATTGGTTACATCTGTGAACTAAAATAAATCTTAAGGCTCCCTCCCTAACTAAGACGGACTGACTAAACCCCTCTTGGCCAAGAGAATCCCTAAAACTGAGTTGTTAGCCTCCAGAAACCTGAGAAAGGAGATCAGACACACCTCATCATGCCCCTTCCCCTTCTTAGAGACATCCTTTGTGACCCACTAATAGGCCTAAGGCTACGTAAGACCTACCTGCAGGTCCTTAATATACATAATAAACCACCTGAGTCTGTCTGGTACATTGTCTCTAATTAACAGACGCCCTATCTTAAGCATTCCTTTTCACTGCCTCCAGGTCTTTTCGATGGAGCCTAACTCTTTTAGCCAATTGTCAGCTGACAGCGGTTCTCAACTTGCGGTTTGCGACATTAATGGTTTGCGGCATTAGGAAGGTTGAGAACCACTGAGATAAAGAATCTGTAAACCCACCTATAACCTGTAAGCTTCCCAGTTCCAGAGGTCCCATCTTTTTGGGCCAAACCAATGTTATGTACTCTATACATTCACGTATGACCTCCCCTGTAATCCCTGTCTCCCTAAAAATGTATAAAACCAAACAGTACCCTCATCACCTTAGGTCCACTGGCTCAAGGCTTCTTGGGTGTGGCTCTGGGTCATCGTCCTCAAATCTGGCTCAGATAAACCTCTTTAAAATATTTTACAGAGTACGGCTTCTTTTCCACTGGCACATCTATCTCTGAATTCATCAATTTCTTTCTCTTCATTTCTTTTTCAACTTCTTAAGATTCAGTACATCTTTTCAGGGAAAAAAAAATCCCCTTTGTCTTGGTCTCAGTCTTACAATTTTTCCTGTTATAAATTTTCCCATGGATAAACGCAGATTTTACTTTCCAATCTCGCAGCTTCTCACCTTCACTCTTCCTCCCTCTGCACCTGACTTTATTTCCCACCATGCGATGAATATTAACCTTACCAAAGCCTCTACCATCATCACTGGCAGGGATCAGGAAGGACGTGGATTTTTAAATCATGTGTTGATAGAAAAGAAGCCAAATTCTATAAAGTAATTTAAGGAAGTTTATTCTGAGGCAAATTTGAGGAGCATGACCCAGAGCCACACCCAGGAAGCTTTATGCACAGGGACTTGTGGTGGTGCGGTACAGTTTGGTTTTCTATCTCGTAGGGAGACAGGGAGCATAGGTGAGGTCATAAGTCAATATGTGGAAAACATACCTTGGTTTGGCCACCAAAAGGTGGAACATCTGGAAGTGGGAAATTTACAGGTTATAGGTGGGTTTAAAGATTCTTCAGCTGAAAGAATGGGCTAAAAGAGTTAGGCTCTGGCTAAAAGCCCAGGAGTCAGTGAAAAGGAGTGCTTAAGATAGAGGGTCTGTTAAGTTACAGACAAAGTACCCGACAGACTCAGGTGCTCTGTTATGCACGTTGAGGACTTGAAGGTAGGTCTTGCATAACCTTGGGCCTGTAAGTGAGTCACAGAGGACAGAGGACTCTAAGAAAGGTAAGGGGCATGACGAAGCCTGTCTGATCTACTTTCTCATGGCTAGCAACTCACTTTCAGGGATTCTCTTGGCCAAGAGGCAGTTCAATCAGTCAGTTGCTGAGGAGGGAGCCTTAGGAATTGATTTTAGTTCACACATGTAACACTTTGGGGAATTAAAACTTACATTTCTTCCTGAAGCTAGTACTAAAAGGTACAGAAAAATATCCTTTGCTGTTTGTTTCATATTACCTTAACCACAGGAGATGGCTCAAGGGAATTGTGACAAAAGTCACAAGATCTTTATCACCAGAAATAGGGTCAATAACTCAATACCCCAAGATCAAAACCACCCATTATAGTTAAATAACAGTAGCCTGAAGCCCTGACGTATGCCAAAGATCATGTAGACCCAAGCCCAACTACCAGAACCATCCTTCTAAAAAGCTCTGTTTTTCTGCTTTAGAGGCAAAATGGTAGTTTTTGAGATGTTAGTCTGCTGCCCTCCTCATTTGTTGGCAAATTAATAAATTTCTCCTTCCCTTTCTTTTGCCTCAAACCACTTGTCCTAGTTCTTCATTCTCAATGGCTTCGTCTGGGAGATAAGTTCTGGGCTGTTAGTAATAATCACATACAAAATGCTAAATACCTTGGTCAATTATTATAACCTCCCTGAACCTGAATGTATAATAGTAGTATCTCAGTAAAGCTACTGAGAGAATAAAATCACAGAATATAAAAAGTTTTTATCAGTGAGGTCTCAGTGTGTGACACACAGTGTGCAAGACACAATTATAAGAGGGACTTTACCTAACAAATGCAATCAGTGTAACCTGGTTTCTTGTACCCTCAATGAATCCTTAACAATTAAAAAAAAAAGTGTTTATCAAGTATGTGGTCCATAACAGACACTAGGTAAGCAGTGGCTAATATTACCATAACAAATTTGTCATTCTCCACTATCCCTAATTTAAGTCTTTTCATGCTTCAGTGTAGCTTCAAATTACAGACATAAGGGTTTCTTCCCACCCTATCCTAATGATTATGAGTAACTCTGGTGTAGAGAGGAAACTTTCCTGGTCAGGTGATTAAGTGATAAGGAAAGATAGACCTGAAGGGCAAAGTTGTTCTCTCTCTATCTCTCTCTCCCTCTCACACACACACACAATGTATATATGATGTGTGTGTGTGTGTGTGTGTGTGTGCCTGTAAAACCTTGTAGGGAAACTGCCGTAGTAAGTTGTGTGATGGCTGCTGTGCAGGCGTCAGTGTGTGAGTTATGGACCATTCGTTCTCTTGAAATGTGCTCACCAAATATTATCATTAGCAACTGGATCTGGCACTCTGATTTAATGAACACATTAATTGGGACCCCAAAATGTAAACCTCAGTCACAGAACCCTTCCATATATCCCATCTCCTTTTTCCTCCCTAGTACACCCCCCTCCCTTTTTATTTCTAACTCAAGAGTTTTCACTTGTTTTCATTCATAAGTCAGGGTCTGGTTGTCTTTTTGAAAGAGACAGTAAGATAGATGGTCAGTTAGCATAAGATTGAGGTGAGATTTCTTCCTCCTTCCTGACTTCTTAGCCTAACCACATTTGACTTGTACTTTGTTTCATGTCCAGGGACACTTTCCTGGTCTCTGTGTTAACCATTCTCTTCCTGCGCAAGGACAATTGTATATACCATGACTTGTATTTGAACCATCTGACTGCTCTCTTCTTTTCTATCTCAGCTCACTCCATACTTCCTTATCAACACTTCCTCTAACTTTCTCATAGAAGAAAATGTCTCATTGTAAATAACTTCTTTCTATGGATCTTACCACATTTGCAATTCTATTCTTATTTCTGTGATCAGTATTCTTTAAATTTCTTAAAAACAGGGAGGTCATGCATTTTTGCTTTTTTCATATCTAAGCCAAAGACCTAGCCTGCCACAATAAAGTAGTTCTGAATGAAAGAATGAGCCCCAGTCCTGAACCAAATAACTCTTTATCCTACTCAAAACAGAGTTTTTTTTGTCCTTTGAAATACAATGGATGAGGCATCCTCCTGGAGTGCGGTTGAAATGATTTCATTCCCTCCTCGAGTTAATCTGGAGGAATCAAAAGTCCAGTCTCATGAACATCTCAGATAAATACTTCGTAAAACAAAACTTTAAGTAAAATGCCCTCTCTCTACATCTCTCTCTTTTTCTCTCTTTCCTTCTTTCTCTTTTCTGTATTTTTATGACTTTGCATACAGTTAAATAAAATAATATCTTTCCATGAAAATTTATTTCTTTGTGCCCTTTGACAATTACATTTCTTCTGACTACACTGACTGCTCTATACCAAACTATTCAATTGGCTTTGTGGCAACATTATTGGGATTACTTTTATTAAATCAGATTTTTCTCAGTCCTCTTATGATTTCTGTGATCTTTAAGAATTACATCTATTCACGTTTACATTAATGAATATTAACTTCATCACAAATAGATAAAGAAAACACACGAGCATACAGTTATCAAATAGAATGTATGGACAGAAATTTATTTCATTTTTAGAGGGGAAAGAAAGAACATTTGCCTTCATGATATTTTGAAGGCTGTGATTCCTCAGTAATTTAGCAGTACAGCATCTTCTCCTTGGCAGTTTGGTCTCCGTATCACTGAAGGAGTGCAAAATGGGCAAAGATAATCCAGCTTAACAGAATGAAATTTCTACTGGAGGGAGAAGACAGCAACGCAGTGGATACAACACGGTCCTATGAATAGGTTTTGATAAACATTTTAAAAGGCTTAGCTGTTGTAACTTCTCAGTTGTCGGGGTAGTGGTGCGAGGACCCCGATCTACGTGAAAGGCAACTGGGAAACACCATGAGGAAAAATGACCTACAGCAGTTTAAGCCCAGAGTCTAGAAAGCCTGGAGAAAGGCGGACCTTACCTCCCGCCGAGGGCACGCGGGACAATGCAGCCATGCTCTGGCTTCTTCACAAGGCTTTTATTGATTTCTAACAAAAGCGCATATGCAAAATGCAAAAATGCCACACAATAGGGTTAAAAGAATCCCAAGTTCCCAGGAAGATTGGATAGAGAGAAAGGCTGGGGGAAAAGGTAGGAGTTTGCTAATGAACAGCTGATAGTGTATTTAGAAAGGGTGAGAGGAAGAGAGCCAAGTTCCCTAATCTAACTGCAGATCGGGAACTCAAAGGATTTCGCTTTACTCCAGTCCCGCCCCATCTTGACTCCGGCGAACAGGGATGCACAGGGACAGTCCCTCCTGTCTGGGCGGCTAGGCACTCTTTTCATCCTGTGTGGTCTTGATGAGACCCCAGGGATAGCGTGGCTGCACCCTTTCCCCTGGATACCCTTGGATTGAGGAGGGGCACCCTGATGAGAAGTCGTCCTATCTATCTCCCCCTCCCATTGTAAAACCCCATCTTTCACAACCTATGTGGTAATTGATGAATACATTGGATGCAAAGATGATCTTAGCTGTCAATTGCTATAATTCTATTCTTAGGCTTTGGGTAACCTTATGTACCCTCTATAGTTTGGGATCTACCATGATGGTAAACTGCAGTAAAACGTGCCCAAGTGTGTCCTTCCACACATATCTAGATAATAAGTTCTTAGGTAATCTTCTCATGTCTACTATAAAAAGAACACACAAGCCTGAAAGAAAATATTCTAGAAAAACAGGAACACAGATGACAACTAGACAGACTTAAAAAAGATAAAAAAAAAAAAAAAAAAAATGAGGAGTGTCCTCTTAACCAGATCCCTAATACTTCTTACTACTATCACAAAAATGATGTTTTAAAAATTCACATTTACCATGTTGCTCCTCCACTATTAAAACAAGCAAGCCAACGATTCTCAGTAGCCTTTCTTGATCTTTGTCTGGGCCCTCACCTCCTTCCTTTACGTAGCATCTGTACATTCTTTTATATTTCAGCATAGGAATGATTTCTCAGCATATATCCTACAATTAAGTCTGTTTGTGAACATATTATTTAGTGATGATTTATTCAATATAGATATTTGGCCCTGGCTGAAAAAATAAAGTCAGTTTTTTCACTGTTGCAGACCCAGCACCATATACGGTTAATTGGACAGTGAATACTTGTCCTAAGAGTGGATGGGCTTTAGCAGTGCTTACTTTGGAAAACATAGGAGAACGAAATATTGGTCCAAGAGACTTTAACTTAAGGCCTCTGTGTCTTATGGTGAAAGATAATATAATACATTATGGTTTGTTTTTTAGTTAACTCAGATAATGTTCTTATATTCTGAATGAAAATATGATTGTGAATCTTGTGCAATTACTTATGATTTTCTACTGTCCAAAGTAGTGATATTAAGAGAAATATTATCAAGATAAACATTCAATTTTAAGAAACATTCAAAAACTGTATTTTTCTGCTTCTTATTCTTATATTCCTGAGATTTCAAAGTAAATTCTGTAAGTTACCTATATGACAAAATGCCAAAAAGCAATAGACATTAGTTTTATAGGTAATGGACAAACCCAAGGTTCTTTGTTTCAAGAATGTAATTATTTTAAGTCATAATATGTTTGTAACACCATGAGTATAATGGGATTTTTTTTCTCTCTCTCTCACCCTACTATGGAATATTCCTTAGCTAAATGATCTCAGGCTCTTGTTTTTCATTAGTCTCATTAGTAAAGCCATACAAGGTTCTGCTTTCATTGGGAAGGTCAACACCTGGTAACCACATTTGTTGACCATATGACATCACTTCCCAGAAATATCTCCTCATAGAAACCAGTTCTTGAAATGACATTAAAATAAATGTACATACAATGTAGTAAGATTTAAGGACGTAACATATGGCAATGTTGAAATAAATATAATACCTACAAAAAAGGGTATTTGCACATTATTTACTCTTTATAATTAGGCATAATTTCTCATTATATTACCAAAATGTTCTCTATTTTGAAAATAAAGCATTTTTAAGCTTTCCCCATGTAGGATTTTATATAGTGAATAAAAAGTGAAATAATAACAAAAAGATTGTCCTTCAAAGCTATGTGTTTAAAACTTCTTCGGTAAATCAAATGTAGAGTTATATTTAAACCTGCAACTGCTCACTAGATCAGGGGTAAAAGAAAGGTCAAGGTAATGTATAATGACAATTCAGAGTGAGCTTAGTATTAAACTTATTGTTTTGAAAATTATTGCAATTTCATTAATACATGCATAGTAGACAACATACCTGTAAAATCTTAATGGATTAAGGGATATCAGTTAGGGCGGGAACATTTTGTTCCACTAGAAATACATCCTATTAGAATATTAAATCGTATTATTTTGGTTTAGCTTTAAAGGTATCAGGAATATAGAAATATCTATCAAAGAAGTCTGAAAGTTAAGAATGGAAATACTTAGGAGGTTCTCCTGCTCATCTCTGTCCATCATTGTTGCCATCTAAAAGAACATACATGGACTCTAATAATCAAAATATTAATTGTTTAACATATGTAATAAATTACAAAGTAAAATTTATTCAGTCCTAATTAAAAGTTGGGTGACATATAGAGCACTTTATAAATACCATCTTATTATGTCTCCTTAATTTTTATAGTGCGTATAAAAGGGGTTCTTTTTGTTTCTTTTTTTAATGTTGGTAAACTTCAGTTTAGGAATTTCCAATATTATGTGCTGACTAATCTGAAGCTCATTTTTGATAATTAGTCTTTTCTATTTCTTTTTCCTTTTCTTTTTTCCCCTTGCCTTGCCTTTTTTCTTTTTCACTTTTTTTTTTTTAAGTCAGAGTCTTTCTTATTCTGTCACCCTGAGTAGATCATCACAGCTCACAGCAACCTCAAACTCTCAAACTCCTGGGCTCAAGCAATCCTCTAGCCTCAGCCTCCTGAGTATCTAGGACTACGGGTGCCAACAACAATGCTCCCCTAGTATTTTTCTATTTTAGAAGAGACAGGGTCTCACTCTTGCTCTGGCTGGTCTCCCAGCACCTGAGCAAAAGCAATCCACCAGCCTCAGCCTCTCAGAGTGCTAGTATTACAGGCATGAGTCACTATGCCTGGTCTATTTCTATTTCTTTTTAACATTTTTTGGTGTTTGCTTTCATTATTATTTTTAACTGACACATAAGTAGTACTCATACATATTTATACAGTGCAGTATAATATTTTAATACACATATACCATGCGTAACTCTCAAATCAGGGTAATTACCATATGCAGGCCCTCAAATCCTTATCATTTCATTGTATTGAGAACATTAAAAATCTGTTTTTCTAACTATTTGTAAATATACAACAAATTGTTGTTAATTATAGTAAACTTATGATATTATATTACAATAGAACAGTAGGTTTTCTTCTTCTTCTTTAGCTGTAATTTTGTATTTCTTATCTATCTCCTCACTATCTCCCTCTCCTTCCTAACCACTACTGTACTCTCTATTTCTATAAGGGCACTTTACATTTCCACCTACGAATCAGCACACGCAGTATCTACTTTGTATGCCTCGCTTGCTTCACTTAACATAATGCCCTCCAGACTCATCCACGTTGCCAGAAATGACAGGACTTCATTCTTTTGATGGTTATGGCTGAATAGTGTTCTATTGTGTATATACGCCACATTCTCTTTATCCATATGTCTGGATGGGCACTTAGGTTGATTTCGTAGCTGCGCTGTTGTGAGTAGCACTGCAGTATATATAAGAATCTAGGTATCTCTTTGACATCGTGATTTCTTTGTCTTTGGTTACATAACTTATTCCTAGGTGGTTTTTTTTTTTTTTTTTGAGTTACGTGTGGAATTGCTTTCCTGATTTTTGTTTTTCTCAGGTAGTTTGTTATCAATGAATGGAAATTTTACTGATTTGTGCACAGCTATTTTTTGGATCATGCAAATTTACTGAATTTGTTTGTTAGTCATAGGAGTTTTATGTTGGAGTATTTAGGTTTTTCTCTGTAAAAGATCACACCATCTACAAACAGGGACAATTAAATTTTCCGTTTTCCAATTTGAATGCCTTTTATTTTTCTCTCTCACCTAGTTGCGGTTGCTCAGACTTCCACTATTCTGTTAAATACCTAGTGGTAAGAGTAGGCATTTTAAAAAATCTTCAGTTTCTTTCCCCTTTCAGTATGACAGTATCTGTGAGTTTGTGACACATGGCCTTTATCATGTTGAGCTTTCTTAGTTTTATAACTAATGTTGAATTTTATCATCTGATTTTTATGCATATATGGAGATGTTCATATACTTTTTGTCTTCCATTTTGTTAATGTGATGTATTGCATTTATTAATTTTCTTATCTTGAACTATTCTTCCATTCCTGAAATAAATCTTACTTAATCATGGTAAATGATATTTTTAATGTGCTGCTGGATTTGATTTGCTAGACTGTAGTATTTTTTTTATTTGTTTGTTTATTTATTTATCTAAGTTATGTTACTTACCTGGTCTTGATGTTAGGGTAATGCTTGCCTTGTAGAATGAGTTTGGAAATATTCCTTCCTTTTCAATATTCAGAAAGAGTTTTAAAAGAATTATTAGTTCTTTAAAATGTTGGTAGCATTCAACAATGAAGGCGTCAGATCTTGGATCTTGGTTGTTTGAGGGGGAAATTTTTATTACTAATTCAATTTCATTACTCATAGTAGATTTGTTTGGATTTTCTAATTCTTCTTGTTTCTAACTTAAAAATTGTGTGTGTACGAAAATGCCTCGATTTCCTCTTGGGTCTCTAAGTCATTGGCATATGTTACAGATACTCAAAGCAGTCTCTAACAATCATTGCTTTATGTATGGTGTCATTTTTTTCATTTTTGATTTTATTTATTTGGCAATTTTCTCTTACTATCTTGCTTAGTCTAGCTAATGGTTTGTTGATTTTATTTCTATCAAAAACCACCATTTTGTTTGGGTAATCTTTTGTGTCATTTTCTAAGTCTCGATTTCATACATTTTTGCTCTCTTCTTCATTTACTTCTTTCTTCAAATTTTGGGTTTGATCTGTCCTTTTTCTTCTGATTCCTTAAAATACATCTTTAGGTTGTTCATTTGAAACCTTTCCACTTATTTAATGTTGCTCTAAACTTACCTTTTAACAATGCTTTCACTGTATCCCAGAGGCAGTGTTTCTCTGAGATACTGGGGCTGCTTCAGCTCAGGCACAGAGGGGAGCGACTGCTTTGGGAAGGCAACCCACCAGCTTCCGGGAGGCAGGCTGCTGCTGCAACAGAAGCACTGGAGATGTGTTAACTGCTCTGGGGCAGCATTCCCCAGGATGCCTGATTCTCCAGCACAGATGGTCCAGGTGCAGCAGTGACTGGAGCAACTCTACAAGGCATTATTCCCTTGGGAGGTAGTACACCACTTCGGCTCAGGCTAGCGGGGGACAGAAACAGCAGGGACGGGAAGAGTGAGTGGAGGGGCTCCAGCATTGCTGCTTGGCTCCATAACAACTATGTAACAGCTACGGACAGTTTGGCTTGGGGATATGGGGTTAGTGGTCAGGGATGGTTCAGCAGTAGCTTAGCCTCAGTGGTAAAGGCATGCGGTGGCCACTCACCCCTGAAGTAGGACACAGTCCAGTAGCAGTTCTAGTTCTCAGATGGCATAGCCTAGTAGCTACATAGGTCCACAAGGGGTCGGGCGCAGTGTCAGCTTCTTCTTTGGACTCCAGGCAGCAACCTCAGCTGAGCTTAGTGCCTGTGGGGTGCTAGGGTCCCCAGTGGTGAGGAATGTAGGTGAGCAAGGTATTGATAGAGGCTGCTGGGAGCATCTTGCTCATCTTTTCCTGGCAGTGAAAAGTTCCACCTGCTTCCCAGATGATCGCTGCTGGAGAATGGGGTGGTGGAGGCGAGAGGGCTTGTTCCACCCTCTGTGTGGCTATTCTGAATATGTGTGCTCACCAGGATTTCTGCCACTCTTTTGATAGACTCTAGTGCTCTCCTTTAGTTATTTTTATCAGAATATAGTTGTTTATTTGCTGCTTGGCTATTTTTGTGTGAGGAGGAATAAGCTCTAGGGGTTTCTAGCCAATCACCTTACTGATAGATTCGTTAAACAAGTATTCTTATCTTCATGAGGGAATTCAGCCTCGGATTTTGCTGGAGTCATACAGCTCTTCAGTGGCAGAACAAATATTCCAATGCAGGTTTAATTACAAAGTGCAAACTATTTTTCTCCAGCAAAATGCCTGAGAGTTTAATAATTATCAATTATAATTAAGCTTAAAACAAATATGCACATTTTTATTAAATCCTGTTTTCTTGCTGATTTGCCTATTTATCTTTCAATTTATCTAATAAATATTTATTGAGTTTATTCTCTAGAAATTTTAGAATATACAAGAGGCAAGCATAATTTAATAAAGAGTTATAATACAGTGTAATATACTGAAATGTTGAGATACAATTCTTGTGGGAATTTTTTAAAGTGTTTTACTCACCAATAGTAAGTGTGTGAGAAATATGTCTTGTACCGTGATATTAAAAAGATCCTATGGATGCCAGTTTTGAAATGAGGGGAACCTAGAAATGATTGTATGTATAAAGGTAAGTGGTCCTGTTTTGAACAGCCTTCCACTCATTCTAAGGAGCTTGGAAATTATTCTAAAGTATATGGGTAAGGGCTGAGGAAATCAGCTTTGTAGAATTTTAAACAAGTTCCATCTAGAAATGGCTTTCTACTTCGCATGTTCATCACTAATACCATGTAAATCATGCCTTGAAAAAGGGAGATTGTGCCTTTTTGTCACTATGCACATACAAAATTAAGTCAAAGTATAAAAAAAAGAAGAGACTGGGAAAAAGCAACATGCTAATATTAACAGTAACAGAATGTGATAGTATCAAAAGAAATTTGCTTAGGAGGAAAATGAAGAGTGCAAAGGTTGAGAATGGATTCCTAAACATTCCATTTCAGTTCAATACGTACAATAAACGTACAGCAGTATATCCAGTTAATTAGGCTGTTAATTTGATAAACATGGCTGACTGCAATTTATGGAGAGCAAAACTAATAGTGATTTTGCTTATTAAGGATGGTTTAAATGTATGCAGAGTAAAAGGAACCCATGAAAAATATACAAGTTTATACCAGTTAGGTTCCTGGAGGAGCCTGTGAATAAAAACAAACAAAAAATGGAGGAGGTATGATTTACTGGACAGGCAGAAGGTAGTTTACAGAATTTTTTGCATGCGCAGGCCAACCAATGTGTCTGCTCACCAGACATCCTCTAGCAAATTCAGTCCTGCCAGTTGGGCCGTTTCTATAAACATGCTCCAGCAATGATTAAAGTTAAAAATATAGACAGATTTTGAAGACTCGGTATGGAAAAACTTAATGTGAAAATATCATGTTAATATTTATTGATTGAGTACATGATTAAATGATAATATTTTAATCTCTGTTGATATAAATATATCTTTTAAGGTTTAAACTATTTATTTTTATTGTTTTTATATGTCTACTAACAATTTTTTAAATTTTTTATTAAATCATAAACACATAGATCATGTATACATTAATGCATTTATGGGGTACAATATGCTGATTTCATATAGAATTAGAAATGCTTACATCACACTGATTAATATATACCTCATCTCATTTACTTAGTTATTGTGTTAAGACATTTATACTCTATGCTAATAGATCCAACATGTACCCCTGCATTATGCACTCTACTAACAATTTTAAAATTAGATATGTGACTAGCATTTCTGTCAGATTGTGCTATTTTAGAGGAGTACCTGGGGTTTGTGTGAATATGTGTGTGTGTGTTTGTGTTCAGGAAAAAATAAAATTAGGAATTGGGCCAAAACTGACAATAGCATTTGGTTGTTGTCTTCCCTCCACCAAAGTCAATGTCAGTTTTACCGTCACAAACTCTGAGTCAGCTGCTGGAAGATTGGAAGAGGGCTGAAACTGCGTGGGTTTGGAGATGTTCAGGCACTGGATCACCAATCAGTAAAACAAAGAGGAGACGAAAAGAACAAATTTCCATTTGGAAGTGATATAGAGGAATGCTAAACAATATGTAATTTAGTAAAATTTTGGAGTTTTCTGTTTGTGTAATTTTTATATTTTCTTGACATATTAATATATCACATTTTGTCAAAAAGCCAAAAAAAATTTCTTTTTTTTTTTTTTT
>NW_003852578.1:1468361-1484285 GCF_000181295.1 Otolemur garnettii
GATAAAGCCTGGAGTCACTTGAGTTCACATAGTATAGTAAAAAGAACATGGATTTATTGATCCTCTCACATTATACTCACACGGATGTGTGCAAGGGAAGTGAGGGCAGTGTGTGCAAAAACAAAAATTCTAATCTTGTTTCTTGTCATCAGCCTTGTCAAACAGCAACCAACATGCTGGGTAAAAGAAAATATTTTAACTGTTATGCTCCAGAAAATCTGATTTTTTTTCAAGAGCAGTCAAAGCATGAGCAGATGCTGACCTGCTGTTTCATACAATAGAATCCAGTTCTTCTGGTTAAGTCCGTTAAACTAAGAATTGCTGAAGAAAGCAAACATCTTGCAAGGGACAAAGCTCATTTGAGCTTTTAGCTTTGCCTTAGGCTGAGAGAGAAAGAAAACCCTTGCTACAATTTCTAACCTTATGTGGTAGTCATCTTGTTAAAAGGGAAATCTTCCTCAGGCCATTCCCTATAAAGAAATGTCATTATCTCCAGTAGCTCTTTTGATTATTTTGCATACCAATCCATCAGCAAGTTTTCTAGGAGTAGCTTCAGAGATGACTGTCAATGCCAGTAGCAATTATAAGGAAAATTGATCCTGTAAAAGCAATAGTTTGATATTCATTCCAACAAACTGCCTTTATACAAATAATACCAGAACCTTTCCACACTTAAAAGCTACAGCAGACATAAAGTAAAATGATTGTTTTGGCCAGATTATTGAACCTTCATAGATGTGATATGCTGGACTGATATTTTAAAGGAATATAATAAAAATCATTTAATAGATATAAGTACTGCTCAGTTTTAGAAGGCCAATAATAAAGCTCTCTGCTCTCTAAAATGGTTTCTCGTAAATTTCAAAACAAATGAAGACTAGATTTAATTTCTTCCTTTTAGTGTTGTGATTTCCTAGTTTGTATTTGTAAACACACACAAATGATGGGGAAGCCAATTACAGTCCTCTAAGTCCTAAAATTTAACTAACAAAGCTGTAGATAACATACAAAATATATTTTCTAATGGTGTATTTGTTGAACTGAGCCACCATCAGGGACAGCTAATAGAACGTATTGGACAAAATTCATTATTTCTTAATTCCATTTGAATCTATGTGAGTCTTTCTCTGAAGCTATGGTAAAAAATGCCAACAGTCTTCAAAAATAACATTTATAAATCTTGACACTTACCTGAATAGTTACCTTCAAACATCTAAGTATGTTAATTTTTTAAAAAATTTCAGATTAATCTGAGTACAGATGATTAGATATTGTTTGTATTTATAAGGCAAACCCCAAGTTGTAGTTAAGCCCTTCCCCTAGGAGGTGTGCCATATACCCTCTCTTTGTGCCTTACAAGGTGAGAGTTTGCCAATCCCCTCCTTCTTTTCCTCTCCCCCCACCTGATTGCATTATGCTTTGTCTTGTGGGGGTGTGTTGTTGTTCATCGACTGCCTTCATATTATTATTAAGTACATTGAATATTTGCTTTCCCATTCTTGTGGTACTTTATGAAGAAGAATGTGCTTCAACTTCCTCCAGGATAAAAGATGTAACATTTCCATATTTTTAATGGCTAAATAGTATTCCATAGTTACATATGCCACAGTTTATTAACCCATTTATGGGTTGAACGGCACTTGGGTTGATTCTACATCTTGGCAATTGTGAATTGAACTGCAATAAACATTCTAGTGCAAATGTCCTTATGGTAAAATGATTTTTCCCCCTTCTGATTAGAAACTTAGTAAAAGGATTGCAGTGTCAAATGGAAGTTCTATTTTTAATTCTTTGAGGATTCTCCATACTTCTTTCTAAAGGGGAAATATCAGTTTGCAATCCTACCAACAGTATAAGAAGTATTCCCTTCTTTTAACATTCATACCAGCATCTTCAACTTTGGAACTTTGTGATGTGGACTTTTCTGCTAAGGTTAGGTGATATCTCAGGGTGATTTTGTTCTGCATTTCTCTAATAATTGGGAACAATGAGAATTTTTTCATGTTTTTGGCCATTTATCTGTCTTCCTCAGAGAAGGTTCTATTTATGTCTCTTGCCCAGTGATAGGATTGTTTGGGGTTTTATTATTTATTTATTTGAGTGGATTTTCTGTGTCATTCTAAAGTGTAGCTAGCTATCAGAAGGATGGATATTAGCTAAAATTATATCCCCATAAGAACAGACAGTTAAATCTTTTGAAGAGCAGAATAAGCTATGTGTATCATTGAGAGAAGATTTCTATGGGAAAGCAACATTTCCATACAATATCATGTCATATCAAAAAGACTTAAACATTTCTTTACAAGATAAAACTAAGTCTATATATGATTATGTGGCAAAAATCCAAGCATTTCAAAAAGAACTATCCTTGTTTTCAAAATACTTCTTCTTCAAAAGGAAATTTTGATGACCATTTTCTGGGTTAGCAAAGGTCATTGATAAGAATGATATATGTGAATCATTTGAAGAATGCACAGCTATTATAGACCTATTAATTGGATAATACAATGAAAGTTTCACTGACTTTGAGAATTATGATGTCACACTCAAATTAGCATTTCAGCCTCACCTAGTCAATATCACCAAGGCACCTAAATAACTGCAGATGGAATTGATTGAGTTCTCAGTAGATGACATTTTAAAGTCATTGTTTGATGCTGAAAAAGATCCAACTGAAAAGTGAAAAAATGCAGTAGAATACCTACACTTTTGGCAACATGCCCCAAATATTCTTTTCTTGCTTTTTAACTGCTTACTGCTACAAATCTACATTATCTTACCCAATCTAAATCAAGATGCTCTTGAGGTCAGTAGTGACTGACACTGGAACTCCATGCTACAGACAAATATTTAAATGCTTTCCAACAAAGAGCAGACACAAGAAAATCATTAAAAGGTTAACTTCAAAATTAACAAATAGTTTTCACCTTTTGAAATTGAGTACATGGTAGTTATATTTTTACAAAATAAAGTTCATTTTATGTCTATGTTATTGCAATTTCCTGAATGTGAACTCATTTGATTATAGCTAAATTAATATGGCCTTCAAATATGAAAAGGTTCTCCAGTGCTGGTATAGAAGCTCTTTTCATTACACAGCTGTGGACCTAATTATAGGAACTCATTAAGAAATTGATAAGAGGGGAATGAATAAATGATGAATGAATGGGTGTAGACATTTACTAGGATATGTAATGACTGTATTTACATATACCTGACAGTTTAAAAAATGCATTTCTAAGACTATTAAAATTATTTGTATCTAATATATATAACTATCAACTTTCTGCACTATACTATCACATTCACTTCAGTGGTTTTAACTAAGCCAACTATAAAACATATATAGAAAATAAGCTCATTCTATTGATTTTAGAAAATAGAATATTGGCTTCCTTAAATCAATTAAATATAGCACTTACAACATTCCCTATATATGCTGAGAAATAACAAAAATGTAAATAAGAAAATAAAAAGTTTTTTTCTTGGATTTATGCCTTAATTTATAATGAATCATGTTAAATGCTTTTTATTTTTCCCATCACAAGATTGTCTTTTCTAATATAAAAAAAATTATGAATGTTTCCCCAAATATTTTAAGTTTCAAAAAATCTTACTATCTATAATGTATGAATTTTAAGTATGTTTTATTGTAAATATTCCTATTAATATTAGAATTCATAGTTTTAGCACCAACCTTTTTAAGGTTAAGGCAATATTTTCTGAAGGATTCTTTTTTCTTTGTTTGTTTTTTGACTGAGATATTTACCTCTAATTGTTTCGGTGTATCTATGCTTAATATTTCTACTTTTTATCCAATCTCTAAATCAACTAATTGTTGAGGAAGAAATTTAAATTTTATTTTTACAATTTCTTCCATATTCCCAAAGATCAGTTCTTTATTCAACTGAATAAAGAAACTTGTTGTAATGAGTTTACCTATTCTTGGAGCATAGTTTTATAACCCTACAACTTCAGCTGAAGTAGAAACTTCCCTCACTTTCAGAAGCTTATCAACAGCATATTTTAAAAATATATTTTTGACTTTGTTTATCATACCATATGTGGACCCTATACATTCAATGATTGGAAATACAGTGAAAAAGTAAATAACTTTTGAGACTCAATTATTTGATAGTTTTGGTAATAAAATGAAAACTAGCTTTTAAGAAGTGATGTAAAATAATAGTGAGAAATGAAATCTGAGATGAAAAGACAAAGATTTCTCAAAGACATGAAAGAACAGATGTACAATCAGCATCGTTCTGTGAGTATCAATTCTCAAGAGATAAAGGCAGTAGGTTTATCTACCCCCTGTTGCTGTTGTGAGAACAAATTACTAAATACACTCTACAGAGATTTGGCAAGTTAGTAACCCATGCAAAGCCCTTTGGGGGAAATAAGAAAGTAGAATCATAATGAAGGAAATAATAGTACCTGGGTCACAACTAGCATAAATGCATGTTTTATCAAGATCCCTCTGTATCCTTCTGTATTTGGAAGTAAGCATAATGATGTTTTAGAGAGTTATTGCCAACATAATGGTAGATGATGATTAATGCCCACTTTGTATTGCTCTTCATTCATTGGCTAAGTCAAGGCTCTGCTAGGCTTACTTAAGATCAGCTGGGCTTGGCTCAAGTCTCTCAATCAGATTCCCATCCACTCCACTGATCTCATTCTCTTGAGTAGGGCTACCTGGACCACATTCTTCCAGGTAGAATAGATGGCAAAAAGACAGGAGTAAAAGCCAAAAAGGAGTAAAGGAGTAAAAGTCAAAAAATATGCCCACATTTAATGTCTGCTAATATCCTATTGGTTAAAGGAAGTCACAGGGCTAAACGGCAACCCAATGAGCAGTAGAATTTCTTCCGCCAGCAGAAGAGTAGCCATAGCAAAAGTCATGAACAGAAGAAAAACTGTAACCAAGCAATACAACCCCCCTCTTCTGGTTATAATTATTATTTTCTCTTCCACATGCAAAATATACATTTTTCCTCCAAGTCACCAAAAAGTCTTATTCCACTGTGCCACTCCCTACTTAGAAGGCTGTTGTAAAAATGAGAGACAATAAATAACATAAAGTCAGTGGCTCATACCTTTGGATATAGGTGTTGCATTCTGTAATTTTTCATTTATTATAACAATGACACTCATGATATTTTATTTTAATGTTAATACAATTAAACACTGGAACATATTTTTAAATAAAATATTATCACTATACTATGTTAGGAAATTATTTAGATGTTTCAATATTCCAATTACATGCCTGTTAGTTATTTAGAAGCAGATTAACTCTTGAATGAAGGAAACAGAATTAAATCCAATAAAGTAAACAGATGCTTTAAGACTTAACCTTAAAATGGAATTGATTCCCAGGGAATGCAAAATTCCTGCAAACACAGTAACTGGAAACTAACTGCAAAATGAATCCTACGTTGGTAATGGACTCCAGAAATATAATACTCCAGAAAGATAATCCTAACATACATACAGACATATATACTTACATATGTTCAATTTCAAAGGTTATCTATTTTTGGAATTAACGAGCTTGATAGAACTATTTAGAATAAATATGGAATATACGAAGCACAATTAACAAGAAACAACTTGTAATATTCCATAGTTTTACAAAGTGATTTAGCATTCACATTCCATGCAATAATTGCAAATACTATTTTATCCTTTGCTGGTGTCATAATCAGCTAGCTTTCAAATGATTGAAATTATTCCTTTTTTCCCCTTTCTATTCTGTTTTCTTTCCAGCTGCCAGATGGGGATGTGTGCATTGGCCTCCACAGCATCATCAGCATCTCTGCTTAAATTCTAGTGAGCTCCGAGTGCTCCATTACCCATTGCATTCTGCCCCATTTGATCCAGGCGCATTTGCCACTTTGATGCCTTCACAGTACAAACAAGGTGCACTAATCAAAGCTTCCCTGCTCCATCCTGCGAGAACCTCTCATCATTGCCACGGTTTCAAATCTGGTGCACAACATTACCACTTCATTTCGTTCCCTTTGATCCTATCAGTCTGACACTTTGATCCATGCATTGCACTAACTGGACTTATTGAAGCTTTCACACTTTTGTTTTTGACAGGCAGTGACAAAGATTCCAGTCGGATGAGAGACTTTAACTTTTCCTCTTTGTTTTGTTGAATTGTCAGTATCCATTATTTCCTATTTATTCTGATTTTAGAATATGCTCATTAGCTTTATTGATATTCTATTTAAAAATGTATGTTTATTTTTAACTAAAGCTTGTCAAAAGCAATTAAATATATCTATATCAGACTTGTATATCTCACAATTGTTTAATGAACCATGGGTATTTAATCAATGATTCTAAAATGCCAGTAACTTAATGGAAACAATTAGTGGTGTGTAAAGCAACAGTACTGATATTAACCAGAATATTTTAGAGCTCAATCTTAGAGAAATACACTACATCTAATGACTTTGCCAGAAAATGCTTTTGGTTTTATTGAGACGTAATTAGGAAGACATTTTCATGTATTTTAAATATACATACTGTCCAAGTAAGAATGGAAACTTGGCTTTCTCCAGTTTTCTTGCTTTCATGTATTTATTTTAGGTGCAGGCATCTTAATGTATATATTTTCTTGCATAACTTTTTCACGAGCTGCATCAAATCATGTTGACCCAGTGATCTATTTGATTCATGAAACAGGAATGCTGTAACAATCTCATATGAAAACCAGGGATTCCATTTCCTTGTTTTCTAATTACTAAATTCTAATAATGTAAATTTCACATCTCTGAATAAATTACGAGGAGAATTTTTATTTCAAGGGGTAAGTTTCCAAGTCCTCAAGATGGACAGTTAGAAGCAATGTTGGTCTCCTGGAGGGAGTGCATGTTAGGTTGTCTATAAGGTAAGGAAAGAGCATAATTAGATTGCTTTATACCAATATTTTGTGTATGAAGGAGAGACATGAACAATCAAATTACTTCTCACTCTAAAAATGTGAGAAGTGAAATAATTAGAAGCACAGCAATGGCACATACACTCCTGAGCTCTTGAGATTTTTAGACATTAAATAGAAAGAAATCACTAACTTACCTAAGTTTCCATTCTCCACCCTAAGAGGTAAAAAGGTCTGTGAATAAAGTTATAATCCACTCACCTGAACCACACTTGCCTTCTATGTTCTTGCCTAGTTTAAGGTGTGATCTTAAAATCTCATAAACGGGCATTTATGAGGAAACCTCATGCTTCATAACAGACCAGACCTACTGATGACAAATTGTTTATAATTTAGTAATAGAATCTCTTCTCACCAAACCAAACTATCTCATAGAACAAATGATTAGTTTTTGTCTTTAGTAACCTATGTGCTTAGGTGAGGAGAGGTTGAGAGAAATATGTGTATTAGTCAGTGAAATACAGAATGTCTGGAATATCCTAGAGAATTGTGAAGTAGTGAAGTTAAGCAAGATTTCTAAGTCCATCTGGAGCATGTTTCTATACTTGCATGATGACAAGAGGAGAAGAGTTAGAAAAAATTAGAGTTTATGTTTCTTGACAAAGGCAACATACATATTGATGCTGTACTTCTATTACTATAATTCGTATTGTTATTCATAGTAATTGAATGATGATTATTGATATTTACATGGTGATTATCAGGAGGTGGATACTATTTTATACTATTAGTTTTACCTTTAATTACTTTCATTATGTGATTTCTTCCATATTTTTCAGTTTCTGATTTTGGTTGTTCTCTAAAGTGGATTGAGAAATATTCAAGTTATTACTTTTTTTGTTTGTTTTTAGAAGAGTCAATCGGATTGTGTTTTCCCAGAAAACTTAACATTATTTTTCTAATCTTACTTATGAACCACAACTTGACAGGTCATAATGTTTTAAAACAAACAAAAAAATATTCCCCCTAACACACTTTGTAGACATTGCTTCCCAGGTTTCTCATTTACCTGAAAAGATTTGTGAGGCCCTATAGATACTTATTCAGTTCTTATTGAAATGTGATTTGTTTCTCCCCTTATTTTATTTTTATTTCTTATAATTGAAAAATACTTGACATGATATATCTGAGTTCACTTTGTCAATTTCGTTGCCTTAGATTTTGGTCAATACTTTCATTTATAAATAGCATCTCCTTTACCATTTAAGTCTATTCTCTTCTATCGTATTTGATGCCAGGATTTGTCCTAAGACAGTAAAGAACACAGCAATTATAACATGGCTGGTCTTTAATAGGTGCTCAATATATATGTGCATATATATATGAAATAAATGAATAAATGATAAAGTATAAGTAAAATACTATGAATGAGGGAACAGAAAAAGGTAAGATAATATTTGTAATGCATCTTTAAATCGAATTGGTAACATTTGTATGAATTTGAGAACCACTGAAAAAGTCAGTCTAAAAATACTTTACCACATATAGATAATAAAATAACTACATGGAATAGTACTGAAAGTGGAGTCAAACATAAATCTGCTCTGAAGATTCAGATATAATGGTATTAGTGGGACAGCGCCTGTGGCTCAGTGGGTAGGGCGCTGGCCCTAGATACTGAGGGTGGCGGGTTCAAACCCAGCCCTGGCCAAACTGCAACAACAACAACAAAATAGCCAGGCATTGTGGTGGGCACTTGTAGTCCCAGCTGCTCGGGAGGATGAGGCAAGAGAATCGCCTAAGCCCGGGAGCTGGAGGTTGCTATGAGCGGTGTGACGCCACAGCACTCTACCAAGGGCCATAAAATGAGACTGTCTCTATAATAAATAAATAAATAAATAAATAAAAAAGAATGGTATTAGCTGTCCGTGAGAAAAGAGATTGTCAATCAACTCTCTGCCAGTGTGAAAATAAATAAATGCATGAACTGATTGCCCACACAATCTGGGTCTAACTTGTTTTGTTAGGGGTGATAGACAATAGTTATAATAGCTAATGTTTGCTAACATATTTTCAATTAATTTTTTTCACACATTACCTCATTCTCTCGTATCCTTAATATCATTATATTTTCCTGGATAAAAACTGTCTGCAATCTTATCTAATTCTGCCATCTTTTGTGATGCTATCATCTTCCTTCCCAGTTTTGTTTGATAACTGCTGTATTGTCTTACATTTTTAAGTTCCAATTTCCTGAAGATTTTATGGATTATGTAAATACCTTTCTGAGTTATGCTTTTCCCTCTTCTTTGGAAATTTTTAATTATTTCAAAAGACTTATTTTGGGCCTAATACTTAAGAAAAAGTGTGGCCTCTAGAGTCAGACTGCAGGACTTCGAATCTTGCCTTGATGACATTAAACTTGTGTGAACTATAGCAACTTAAGATGCATCTCTGTGCTTTCATTTTCACATCTACTAATTTGTAACTTCACAGTATGGTGAAGATAAAGTAAGGATATACTAAGACCACTGGATTTCTCAACTTCTATGACAGTTCTTTTGAATAGTCTTATCTTTAAATGTGTATTAAGGACTAAAATATTGGTGAGAGACCAAAGGTCTCCTGATGATCTTGAAATTAATTCTCATGAGGTGTTTAGACAGATGCCCAATGCATAGCTTAGTTTTATTTCATAGTGTGAGAACTGGCTATTTTGCATGGTAATACATTTAGAAGTTTTCTTGATTCCTATACATCTACCTCGTTGTTGACATATTTTCTCAAATTATAACATTAGATAATCCTGTAATATTGTTCATAAAGACAAATATTAAGATCATTTTATCCATAGTTTTATATAAATAAAAACATGGGAATCTGGAGTAGATACAGCAGTAAGCCTCAAATGTCAATATTACATTTTTTATGTATTTTAGAAAACATTCTAAAATTCATTAAACCATTTGCCAATAAAATAATTCGTTCTCCTTATATACCTAAATCTTTGATTAAAATATAATTTAGTCTGTGAGCTTTCTGTATGCTGGCCAACCTCATCCCAATGATGGTCTTACACATTTTCACTATGTATCATCTATACTTTTTTGGTAATAGTTATAAGAATATTGAAACTTTGGAATGTGTTTTGGATTATATAAACACCAACTAGCTACTTTGTTGATATTTTTGGTACCTAAATGAAGAATAGTAAAAATCAACATAATGTGTTTCCGAAATTAAAAGGATAAATCTCTTTTAACATCATACACCAACCAATTGACTCATTCAATCAAATCAATATATTTATAATCAGCTAAGCTGTGTAAAAATCTGTATAAGATACTTACCAACAGTAAGTGTTTTGTTAAGTTCTCAGAAGAGATGCAAATACTTCTCTTCTAAATTTTGATGTAGGTATACCTCTGTTTTTTGTTTACAAAGAATATTTTTATTTAAACTATTATAAAGCATTATAATGAATTTAAATCTCAGTTACCTTTGTAAAAACAATAAACCTACTAATAAAATATAAAATAAAATAAACCTACTAATCAATTATGTATCACTCAGCATAGCCACTTCTTTCACAATTCATCTATGAATTGTAATAGATATAAATATATATTTATATTTATAAATATATTAAATATATTTATAAATAGATATAAATATAAATATATTTATAATAAAATAGAAAATAAAATAAACCTCCTAATCAATTATGTATCACTCAGCATAGATACTTCCTTCACAATTCATCTATGATGGTATACGAAGCCTCTGCAGACATTTGAGTAAATGCCATTCAGATCAAGAATAATATTAAGTAAAATAGTTGTTGTAGATATTTGAAGGCCTAACTCAAGATCTAGTTTTCTAGCTAACAAAAATAAATAACTGTAGATATTACTATTGCATTACCATTTTGGAATAGAGGGATTAACTCATTTAAAATTTCTTGTGTGCTGATTTTTTACATAGACCCTTTTTACAATAACTTGGGCAAAAGGGTTTTGGTAAAATAACAGTTGTTACATTTTTCTGAATAATTAGGATTATTTATTCTACATGGTGGACATGGTGGCTCACACCTGTAATCCCAGCACTCCAGAAAGCCATGGTGGGTGGAATGCCTGAGCTTGGGAGTTAGAGACCAGCCTGAGCAAAGGGAGACCCCATCATTACAAAAATAGGAAAACCAACTGGACATTGTGGCAGGAGCCTATAGTTTAGCTAATTGAAAGGTTGAGGCAAGAGGATCACTGGAGTCAGGAGTTTGAGGTTGCTGTGAGTTATGATGCTATGGCACTCTACCCAGGGAGACTTAGTGAGACTCTGTCTCAAAAAACTAACTAAATAAATAATGAAGATAAAATAAAATAATTATTGTTTTTATAATTCCTGAGTTAGCATTTTAATTGTATGAGAATACTAAGTAGACCTCATGCTAAAAAGTGGAACGGTTTCCTATTTATGTACATGAACACATACACATGCACAAAATTTAGTTGATAGCAAAGCATTTGGTGCAGGCTTTCAGAGGGAGAAGATGAAAAACCAAAGAAATTTCATTTCTTCTCTCTCTGATTCTGTACTTCTTGTATTTATGATATTAGCATAATGTGGATTCCAGTACTTTCCTTTTCAACAAAGCATAAATCTAGATCCCTTTCTATTCTGCAAAGAATAGAGAATCATCAGCTTTGAAGTAATGAGTTCACACAAAAAATCAAAAATAATTTCAAAGATCCTATCTGACATATCTCACAGGGTGAAGAATGCTTTCAATAAATCTCAGTTTGGGGATTCTTTTTTATGCAATGGTGGAGATATTAACTCTTTTCAAAAAAGTGATTAGCAGATTGGTGTGTTTGCTAGAAAATACTTTTTTTGGAATCTAACAGTAAAGTGTTTGAATAACAATGAGGTAAATATTTGCAAGACTGCATAGATTCAAAACCTCATTTAAAAGTTTCTAGAAGTTTTTATTTTCTAGCATACATACCTAAGATATACGAACAGAGTTTAAAAAATAATAAAAATAATACATCCACACATGACTAGACTAGGGGTAAGACATTTCTCATCTTTTAGGAGCGCCAGTGAGTCCCTCAAGAGCAGCACAGCTTTTTCTTAACCCTGAAGTAACCACTTTCCTGACATGTGTGGTGGTGAATCTGAGATTGCATTTTATTGTAGGCTTAATTCACGTTTCCTTGGTTGCCAGAGTGGTAAGTGGGAATGTACCTGTTTATCTGCCATTTGTATTTTTTGGCCATTTTTCTATCTTTTACTTTGTTTTATTATTGACTTGTATTCCCAATCTATAAATTATTGACGCATTTTGCTAGTCTAAGTATTATTTCGGACGTCAAGCATTTTCAGTTGTGTTATGTTGTTTTTAATAAATATTTAAGAGTTTAATGTAGTTGAAAAAAAGATATTTTGCAATTAGAAAAATAATTTATTTCTCCCTTTCAATTCCTTCCTATTTTTATTACCTTTAATTTCTTTCTAATTTTTTTAATCTTTGATTTCTTTTAATTTCCTAGCTAAAGCCTCAAGTACAATGGTTACTAGAAAACAGACATGGTTTTCTTGTTTCTGTTGTTAAAATACTGAAATTTTACTGCTTGATATAATGCTTTCTGTAAGATTTTTGTAAATGACTCTGTTAATGCAATAATTTTAATTAGCAGTTTGCGGTTTTTATGTAGAAGTTGAATTTTATTAGACACTTCAGAATAAGTTAGGTGATCATCTTTTTTCATTTTAAACTGGTTTTATGGAAATTAATGCTGGTTAGTTCTCTAATGTAAAACACATTTTCACTTAATTATGATGCCGTGTATTTTGTGTACAATTACTCTGTTCACCATTATGATTAGCACTATTGCATCCGTCCCCATTTGGAAATTTCTTGCATTTTTAAAAAATTTTGTTTGCACTCTTTTTATGTCTGACTTTGTATCTGTTACCGTATAAAAATTATCCCAAGACTTCACCATTTCAAACAGAAACTACTATCCTACAGGTCCTGAGGGTCCAGGTTAGTTGAGTGTCTCTCCCAAGAGATTCAACTGGAGCTTAACATGGAGATGATCCACTGACAAGTTCCATCACAGGAGTGTTGGCAGGATTCAAATTCTCAGCCATTTGGATTGAGGTCCTCCGTTTCTCAATAACTGGTCATTGATAAACTCACCCAATTCTTTGCCAAATGTGGTACATGTTGCAACATGGCAGCTGACTTTCCACCAGCACCATCAAGCAAGAGAGCAAGAGAAGATGAGCAGGAAGGAAACTATTCTTAACCTAATCTCAGAAATGACACCCCATCACTTTTGCTGTGTTCCGCCTTACGTGCAAATTGCTAGGCCCAATCTACACTCAAAGAGAGGGAATTACACATGGACATGGATAACCCTTGTGGAATTACCCGCAGAGATAATTAGAAGCTATCTTAGGCTGCCTACCACAGTAATTCAGTTTATTTTATACATATACACATATATAATAGAATATAAATATATATTTCAGCTAAATCATTTACTCTTTAATGCCTAGTGAAATTTACTGTTTATCTTGTGATCTTATTTATCTTTTATTTTATTTATTTATTTTTTGAGACTCTGTCTCACTTTGCCACCCTGGGTAGGGTGCTATGGCATCATAACTCACAGCAACCTCAAACTCTTGGGCAATTCTCTTGCCTCAGCTTCCCAAGTAGCTGGGACTACAGGTGCCCACCACAATACCCAGCTATTTTTAGAGATGAGGTCTTGCTCTGGCTCAGGCTGGTCTCGAACCTGTGAGCTCAGGCAATCTGCCTGCCTCAGCCTCCCAGAGTGCTAAGATTATAGGCATGAGCCACTGTGCCTGGCCTATCTTGCCATTTTAAATTTATGTTGCCAAGTGTTTTTGCAATGTATTTTGTGTTTTTAAAGAGAGAATAAGCTTGTTTGTCTCTGTTTGGAATTTTTTATTAATTTACTGTTTTGATGTCTCTTACCTCCTTCCTTGTTTGTTGTTCTTCCTTCTTGCACGTTTCTAACTTTTTATCTTACTTCCATGCATGCTTTTAGGACTATGCATTTCCCTCTACATAATGCTTTATCATTTCCCACAACTTTCAGTGTGTAATATTATTCATCATCAATAAGTTATAAGAATTTATCAGGATTTTTCCTTTGAATCATGGTTATGGTAGTGTATTGTTACATTTCCGAATGTAGGGATTATTTTCTAATATCTAGTATTTATTTTAGACTTACTGGCACTGGAGTCAGAGTTCATGGTCTGAGTAAATCTTAACTTGATACATTTTTGAACGTAGCACTTTGGATCAGCATGTTGACAATTATTGCTTGGTGTCACTTTGGAACAAGTAGGTATTCTTGATTTATTTGACTAGATATTTACGAATGTTTATTAGATCTAGTTCAGAATAATATTTAAATCTATAGTTTTAATGATTCTTGATACATAATGGAATTATAAATTACTGAAAGAGGCAGATAAATATTTCTAATTTTTCCAAGTAGACTTTGTTTATTTTTCCTACTAGGTATCAGGTAATTGTTCTTGGTAGTTGAGGGCATGCAACTTGATGGTTGGGGCCTATAGAATTTAAAATATTATATCTTCCCACTGAATTGACAATTGTATCATTACATAGTAATCATTTTCTCTCTAGGGATTGATTTCACCAAAATTTATTTACTTTTCCTAATTACTTTTCCTAATATTAACTTAGTAACTTCTTACTAGTTTTTAGCTGGTACATATCTTTTCTCTCCTTGGCTTTCCAACATTTTTCAGTCCTTACATTTTAGATTATTTCCTATATATATGGATATATATATGTACATATAATGTTCAGTTATTTTTTAAATATAGTTTTATACACTGGAAACAGGACATTTAATCTATTCATATTTATACTATATCCTACAGTATAAATATATATGTTATATTTGGATTATATCATTAAATTCTTAGTATTTTAAGTTATATTTTGATTTACTCCCCTCTTGTTTTTGTTTCTCTTTAGATTGAGCTTCTGTACTCTCTTTCTCATTTTAGCTTTTTTTATTTCAGGATTTTTTTCATCCATTCAACTAAGAATCTATTTTTCATGTTCTTTCTAGTTATTTTAAGATTCACACTTAACTGAATTTTATATGAATAAATATCTTTAGCCCCTTCCTCTTCAATGTAGTGATTATGGGATACATTAATTTAATTCTGATCACGTATCCTCCTATGTATGTGTCTCTATTGTTAAATATTTTAGTTTTACTTATTTTCATCCTATAAATTAGACATTATCTTTGTTGCTTTGATCATACTTTTTAAAGTTTTCAGGTGCATATCATTTTTGCCTAACTTTTATCTCTCTCTCTCTGTCTACATATATATAGATATATACATATATATAGTCTACATATATATAAATATATACATATATATGTAATTTTTTTTCTGCCTTAAATAAATCCTCTGGAACTTTTACGAGTTGACTTATGGTTGCAAAGTCCTTATGTTGTTTTTTTATTTTGTCTCATAATAACTTAATGTCATTCTTAATGAAAGTCTGAATATATAATTATAAATTGACAACTATTTTTTGTTTTCAGTAAAACAAGGATATTAGTTCATTATTTTCTGTTTCCAGTTATTGTTTTAAGGAAATAAACAGTCTCATGGGATAGTGAAGGGCAAGTGGATCAATATAAACAGGGTGGGGCAGTGCCTGTGGCTCAAAGGAGTAGGGTGTTGGCCCCATATGCTGGAGGTGGCAGGTTCAAACCCAGACCCAGCCAAAAACTGCAAAAAAAAAAAAAGGAAACAATAATATTTCCGTGCCTTCCTCAATGTTTGGTTCATAAACTGCTAAACTTAGCCACAGGAACCTAAGCACGTATAACTCTTTTCTAATCTTACTAATACTTTAACTCTTTCCAAAAATAAAAGAAAAGAGGACATAGTTCACCATCTCCAACCCTGACCTCCTGAACTTCACC
>NW_003852578.1:1484305-1492399 GCF_000181295.1 Otolemur garnettii
TATATATAGAGAGAGAGAGAGAGAGAGAGAGAGACAGGGTGAAAGGTGGTGGAGATTCTCTCATGGTTGAGAGAGCCCATAAGAAAAATCTCCTGCAGCTTTGCCGACGTGGGGTCAGGGGGAAATCTGAGAGTGGAAAAGTACTGAATATTGAGTCAAAGTGGGAAAAGATGTCTTTAGGGATTTCTGCTCTGCTCAAATAAGGTAACCTCTCAATGGAAGTACTGAGCCAGTAATGCAAGTATGTAAAAGGACATGGCCATCAAGGAAGACTTATGTCCTGTCTACAGCATTTAAGACTCGAGTGTATTGACTGTGCATCAAGTCCGGTATGCGGAGGTAGTTTCTTGCTGTGGGGCCTGTAGAGTAAATCCTTTGAATTGCCTTTGATTGACCTCAACAAAAATAGAAAGGTTCTTATCCAGGAGAAGGATTCCTCAACTTCCTCTCTTGCCTTGTTCCAGGACCTGAGTAATAACTATAGGCTACCCCATACGAACTCAAATAGGTTAAATGTGGAAAGGCTGTAACAGTAACAAGATCATTCATCTGAGGCAATAGTAAACCATGGCCATGATCAAGAAAGAGGCAGTGTCGTGATGGCCAGGGCCCCTACACAAGAAAAGCAATGCCAGAAGGCATCTATGGTCCTCTTGTATACAAAGTGTTTACAATGTTAGGGCACCCCCAAGATGGACATGTGATATCAGATCATCAAGTTAGAGGCATCTGCAAAGAAACCTCCCATCACCAGGCCTGTCATCCGGGCTACTCAGTTTAGTCCTTGGTTTCAGAAGGACTACCTGTGGCAGTCAGTTCAAAAAGTGTTGCTTGTCTATGACAATAGATTCTCTGCCTTAGCAGTACAGACATCTGGAGGTCAGGTGTTTTTCACAGAATATGAGGTAGGTGAGACCATCACCCTCTAATGTCTCGCAGTCATTCAGGAGCTGTGGGCATGCTCCACGGTCTTTGCTGTCTCTGCTGTCTCCGGCGTGATCATAAACTCGCAGTCAGACTGAATCCAAAGTGCTTGGAGCAGCTTGAAAAGGCAACATGGGGACCAGGTTGTTCATTTGTTTCTCTGGAGGACAGAGAAACTTTCAGAAGCAGTAAAAAAAAAGATCATTAATGTTCTCCCTGGTGCCTTCCCAGGTGCCAAGGTTTTCGTTTAAGTTTTGTTTACTGTCATTATCAGTGTTCCATTTAGTGATAAAAACTTTATTACTTTAAAAAACAAAAGTGTTCCCTATTCTCAACCATACCTTTCATCTAGACAAGTATGCAAAAGGGGCAAAAGCACTTTTATGGAAAAAAATCCCACTTAATTTGAAAGATACACTGTATTGAAGAATGGATTTCCAAAAAATTATGAGTTTTTTAAAGATTTCAAAATAAGTTTACATAATCTCCTGAACCTTTTTAAGTAGTTATTTTGACCTCTCATTGATTTGAGTCTTTAGAAAAGAATTCCCCCATCAGACTGAGATGTCAATATGTTTTTTAAAAAGGGTATAAATTTGAAGGAAGAAGGAGGATGGCCTGACTAAACGTGAGAAGTACTTTTGGAAAAATTGCTGCATTGAGACCCTAGACGGCTTATCCAGCATTTGCATTACAGATTTGGATTATCTCATCCCAGTTTCATTTCCCCTTAAAATATTGGATAATCTTTGTGGATTGGGGGTGACAGGGAACATTGAGAGTGTATAGAATGTTCCATGTGAACCCACCAATGTGTATCTTGGGCCACAGATCTAGCCCGTTTTCAGATACCTTATACTCAGGAAAACACAAAAGGGAACAAATGCGGCACTGTAGTGCCTAGCTCATTCATGTGGCCCAAGTCAACAGAATGCATGGGGAGAGAAAGTGGCAACTGCAGCCATGATCCAGATCTAATCTCTGCCTGAGATTAGAGGCCTAACGTCATCTACTGGCACAGAATGTCCCAGCCTTTGACTTGAGGAATCTGTCCCTGGGTGTTGTGTTTAGTTTGGACAAAGGTCTGGCTGCAAGGACAAATTCTCCAAACTGCTTCAGCATCCTGTGATGACAATGGCTCTCCACATGTACGGGCCCCATCTAGAAGGGTGTCTGAATTTCCATGGGTTACCCCCTTGTATATCCAAGAAGCAATTGGCCACACATCTGTTTGTATGGAGTGGAAGAAACCTCAGCCTCCGTGCTTCGTTAACAAGTCTAGTTTGCTGGTTGGGTATGTTTCTCCTTGTCAATTCAGGGGCATCTCTGATAAGCAGCTATATGAGTACAAAAAAATTATAAGGAACAAATTGATTTTTCCCGAATGTCTTGACTCTAAGGACATGGGGGAGCATTTGTCTTACATGTCCTTCTGGGGCTTCCCAGTGGCTCCAGAAAACATCTAGGCTACAGCCATGAGTCAGATAGGTTCACAGTCCCCTGAATGCCCTCAATGGTTTTAACTGCAGCAGTTACCATCAGGGCTTGGAGACAAAAGCTAACAGCAGCATATATAAATGATATATCAATACAATAATACCTTTATTGGGTGGGGCCTTAATAGAGGTTTATAGTAACCAAAGTGACCCATTCATAATGAGTCTCGGGCAGAGTCCTTGTGGTAGTAAGCTCAGACTTAAAAACAAAAACCATTATTATCTCCCTTCATCTTGGTGTCAGATTGCAAGAAGTGCAGTCACCTATGAATCTAAAAGGTCTACGAAGTGCTACTTTCTTTTATTTATTTCTCCTGTGAATTTATTTGGCAAAGGAATTTTAGTTTCTCCCTACCCCTAGCAAGGGAAGATAGCTCTTGGCCATTTCAGGGGTTACCTGGTAGGATTTGGCCACAAGTTTTGGGGCAGGAGGCACTAATGGAGAGCTGGGGGGAGCAGCCTGCTGGTACAAAGCTGTTTCTTGGCCAGGACTCCCGTGGGACAGTGTAGGGCAGGCTGACAAGAACAGAGCAGGGCTTCTGGAGGGGATCTAACTAAAGTGCTAGGATTTCTTCTAGATGTCAATAACTCCCAAAACGGTTATAAATTCAAAGGAAAGGGGTAGATAACCTGATTGAATATATGAGATCTGACAATTAAGTTTGCAGACTCATCCTAGAGAAAATACTACATAATTCATTGCTGAATATTGCAATGATCACCTTTGAAGCACTCCTTTTGGCCATCTGGTGACCATAGTGATATTCAGCAGTGAGGTATGTAGCATTTTTTCTAGGATGAGTTTGAGAACTTTATTGCCTAATGGCATAAGAAGTACAGGATGTGGGAAAAATATACCAAAGGGCTGTACACTCCTTTTTCTTCTGAAATTTTAATATTTCTTGCTGTATAGAGAGTATTTTATCAGCGACAGCAACCTAATCAGCGTTACTCAGCATATAACAACTCCCTGACACTCTCAGATCTCATTGGTAGAGGCCCTAAGCCAAGGCTAGGAAATTCTCTAGATTTCTCTAGATCTCCATTTGGACTCACCACATGCAGATGCTCAGCTGGCAAGTCAGGGACTAATAAGGGACTAATTAGGTCTCCCTCAGAAATGAAGTTTATAAAACCCATCTTCTGGCATCATCCAGAAATGCCCTGTGGCTTCAGCAAGTGTTTTACAAAACCTACTGTCAAGACTGGTAAAGTGTCCAATGGGCTAAGCTAGCCCTTCTAAAGACCTGTTTGTGACATTCACCCTGGGACCCTCAGCCTCTTGCAAATGATTCCCCAGCACCCTTCTAGAATGCCCCAGGTACTCTGCTAACACTTCCCAAAGGCAGACTCTTCAGATTTTCACTCTTCCAGAGCTTAATACTCTTGGTCATTGCAACAATTTGTCGGAAACTGAGTTTAAACTGGAGAGAATGTACAGAGCTGCCGGGGTCAAAAGTAGTCAATTAAAGCAATAAGCAAAAATGGAATTAGCAGTTCAGGCCCTTAATCACTTCCATAGTCTAAGGAAGAAGCTAAAACCAGAGAAAGTGCTAACAGCCTCTGTTTTGCTTTCACCCATGGAACAGTACAAAGGTTCAAGGTCAGCTAGATAAACAGACATGAGGATTTATCTAGCATATGCTTAAATAATCTAAAAAAAAAAAAAAGCCATTTGGTGATCAGATACTGAGGAATTCCAAGGGTAAAAGCCAAAATGCAGCAAATTTCCAGAGAGGTAAATATTATCAAGAAGACTTTTACCATGAGAGCATTTGGTAAATGTTTAGACCCCAGGCTTTGTTTACACAGCCTCATAGAAATGAAGACAGGAACAAAAGGCACTGTTCATCCAAGGTAGAGAGTCTAAAAGGTACAACTTTTCCCTAAAAATCTGCTACACAAAGTTCTGTTTTCAATCTAAGTGTGAACCAGAGATAAACTCACCAACGTTATATCAGTATCAAGAAAACTATTCATAGTTTTGTATTGCAGCTGAGCATGACAGGGAGAAAGTCCTTCAGAATATGAAAACATAAGTAGAGAAATACATATTTGCAGTTCAATTATTATCAGTAAGGATTTAATGTAATACAAAGTGGTAGTATGTCTAGACAGTTGAAAGAACGCAAATGAAGCCAAAAATTGCAAATCAGCAGAAAAAAAATAGGAATAGATAAGCAAAGTCTTCAGATATTTTAATTATGAGTACATTACACAACAATTATGTTCACTATTTATAAAGATAAGAAGGCAGCTGGTATGGATGTATTTTGTAAATTACCGTATAGGTTTGAGAAAGAAGGAAAAGCAATTAAACATCTGTTTAAAAAAGAGATAATCTATAATTAAAATATACAACTCTAAGAACATAAACTTTTGAAAGGGGGAGGGAGTTAAAACTTTCTGAATTTCATGCATTATCTAGGAGGACGGTGAAGGTACTAATTAATTTTAGAATTTGAATCATTAAATATATACTGGTATATTGAAACGCTCACCCTACTTACTACAGAAGATAAACAGTGTATTTATCTTCCAACCTAATAAACTGAAAACAAAAAAATGCAAGTAAGTGCACATAAGAAACATAAAATAGGACAAATAGAAAGCAAAATGAAGTTTGAAACCTGAAATGCTTATCATGTCAAAAATAGAAAATGTAGCAGTATTACAGATACTACAAAAATTAATTAGAAAAATAAGAAGATATTCTGAACAAGTTTGGCCACCAAGTTTGAAAACTTCTATAAACTAGAAAAGTTCCTTTAAGTATAAATATGACTAAAGAAGAACTAGAAGACTTAAAAAAAAATCAATACTCCAAAATAAATCAGAAAGGCAAAATCCCAGACCAGATAACTATATTTGATTAATGAATTCCACCCAACACCACTAGTGATACAAATCATTTTAATCATACATAAACTTTTCCAGAGAATATATTATAAAAGTAAGATAAATTATTGTTTATTATATGAAGATGCTATAACCTTAATCCCAAATTGCACAAAAGCGTTATAGAGAAGATGAAATATATAAGCCACTCTTATTTTTAAGACAAAAATGATAAGCAAAATCTTAGCAAGTAAAATCCAGCAATATATTTTAAAAATGTTGAATTCAGGTATAAATTATGACTGAGGATTGGTTTAACAATAGAAAATGAATCAACATTCTAGACCCACTTGAGCAACATAATGAGACTCTGGTGTTACAAAAATATAAGTAAATAAAATTAGTAGAGTGCGCTGGCATACATGTTTCGTCCTGCTCACTCAGGAGGCTGAGGCAGGAGAATTGCTTGAGACCAGAATTTCAAGGCTGCAGTGGGCTCTACCACATTCCAACTTGGGCAACAGAGGAAGACTTCATCTCTTAAAAAAGGAATAGAACAGAACTTAGCAGAAAAAAAATATCATTTAACAAACTTAATTGTGGAGATTAATGTTTAAATGCAATTCAACATCTATTCTCCATTTAAGGAATTCTTTAAACAATTGGAATAAACATGAAATATTTTAGCTGATACAGGATATATACAAGGAACCTAAGCACATACCATGGAGGAATATCAAAATCTTTTTTCTTTAAAATTTAGAATAGAACACTCAGTGCAATAATACAAGAAAAATAAATACATTTTAAGATTTAAATGGACAAATAAAATGTATCTGCAGATGAGAGGATCATCTACATAGAAAGTAATTAAATTTTCATTTGCATATCTCAGTAAGAATGGGTGAAAAATGTAGTTAAGGAATAAATAATACTCTAGGTTATGTTTCCCCAGAAACAGACCATGAGCCAGAAGCTCAAGTACAAAGTATCCTCTCAAGGAAGAACAGAGGAGGGGAAGAAATCAATAAAGGGAGTGATTTGGGGGGAAGTGCATTATTCAGCCTGAGAGACCTGGCACAATGTCTGCACTGGAGTTTTCTACCTCCAGATAAAGAAGGCAGTTTTCAATACTCCCATCCTAGTCAGCGATTAGCTATTGGTTGCCCTTGGGATGGTGATGGTTAATAGAAACCTGAGGAATACTGGCCCTCCACACTGAGAAGGAAACTCCATTATTCAAAGATCATCCTGAACATACAGGTGTGAGATCTGTAGCTGCAAAGAACGCAGAAACTGAAAATAGAGGTGCAGAACTGCTGAGAAGGAGCCCATGGCAGACGGAATGTACTCAAGAGTGTGTGCTCTGCAAATACCATCCGCATTGGCGCAAAAACTGCCCAGTACCTGAGAAATGGTAAAACATTTCAAGAGCTTATGGGAAAATAATAAATACCCAAATAATTTTTCATGTTTTTGAAAAGAAATGTTTTAAATATGCCTATTTTCCAAAGGAGGTTTAAGGCAATCACAACCATAGATTTTTTGGCCAAGCTTGACAAGCAGATTCTAAATTTTATAGGGAAGAGAAAATGATAATGAAGGACTAACAAACTTTTGCCATTGCTGAAAATCAATAATTATCTTGCAGCTGTGATGTTTAAGAAAGTGTGTCATTGGTAGAATTACTATCGTTGAAAAAATAAAATCAATATATTTTAATTTTTTTTTTTTTTGAGACAGCGCCTCAAGCTATCCTCCTGGGTAGAGTGCCATCGCTTCACAGCTTACAGCAACCTCCAACTCCTGGGCTCAAGTGAGTCTCCTGCCTCTGCCTCCCATGTAGCTGGGACCACAGGCACCCGCCACAACGCCCGGCTATGTTTTTGGTTGCAGCTGTCATTGTTGTTTGGCAGGTCCGGGCTGGATTCAAACCTGCCACCTTAGGTGTATGTGGCTGGTGCCTTAGCCACTTGAGCCACAGGTGCCGAGCCAATATATTTTAAAATAAATATAATGTAATATATAATATATACATAGTGATACATTGATATATCACACTATATCACACATGAATGTGTTCTAGATATGTGACATTGGCCATCCCAAATATAGACAACATTTTAAAAAATATTAATTTACTATGGATGTTGTTGCTATCCAAATGGATTTTTCAAACCCATCAAAAGCAAAAAATAAAATTGTCCTCCATATGAAATCCCAAAACAGTTTAAGATGAATCAGACTCAGAAATGACAAAAAACATAAGTTTGCAAATAACAGATTTATGAAATGGAATAGAATTTTAAAAACCAGACATAAAGCACTTTCCATTATTCAAGAAACTCATAATTTTGACCGGACTAAAATTAAAAACATCGTTAACATAAAATTCCGTGAATGGGACAAAAACAAAAACTATGAAGTCACAGAGGATAAATTGCATATATAATCCTGTTACCTGCCTATTAACTTGCTGTTCAGAGAACTGTATTTTTAACATAAAATAATCCCATAACGTTCTCTTCTCTTGACTTTGCCCTTTTTTCCTATTCTGATTATCATTCTCTTTTTTATTTCTTTATTAAATGAACAAAATCTTCCTGGTAAAAATCAAATAATTACTCCTATTCTTGCTTTCTCTGAAACTTTAAATCAAAATTAACCTTTTTAGAATCATTTTCTGTGGTATTTTCTATATTCTTCCATGATAACATCTATCGCATTGTATTTTATTATCTGTTTACATGTTGGTATGAAAAGGTAGGACATTTTACTGGCTTTGTCTCCATGTTACAGAATTCTTTATTTTCGTGAATCACATTGTCAGGTATTT
>NW_003852578.1:1492419-1518513 GCF_000181295.1 Otolemur garnettii
TTTACATGTTGGTATGAAAAGGTAGGACATTTTACTGGCTTTGTCTCCATGTTACAGAATTCTTTATTTTCGTGAATCACATTGTCAGGTATTTCTTTTTAGATCAATCAACCTTGGTATTACCTTGTTGACATGTAAACTTTTACGTGTCCTCGTATAAATCTTAAACCTCATGGATAGCTGTTTTAAATAATCCGAGTTGTATAGTTTATTATTTGCGGTCACTTGACACTTGTCCATACGTGTTTGTGTGTACTGTTGGAGTTTGAATGCAATAAATGCATTTGTGTAGGTGGATTGTTGGGTGTTATTTTGAATATGGTTAGTGAAAGAAAATTGTTCAGATAAAATTCAACATCCTCAACATAGAACTTTGATAGTTCCAGTGTAATGAACTGGAGAATTCTCAGCTTTGCTCCAGTCTGTTGGCTTTGCTGTTCCATTGTCATCATTATAAATGCTCTGTTATACATGGACGTGAAATAGGGCATTATATTTTTTCACCTTCAAGAGGGGAGATTGCTAGAACTATAGGAACTATAATAGTGTTTTACTTAGTACATGTATGAAACTAAAAGTTTGTGGCCAACTCTATGAAAATTTTAGAGTCTAAGATTAAATGAAAAATAAAATTAGAAATAAAAATATCAAAAAAGTAAAATCGACATGTGATATTTTGTATTAATTGTTGTCTCTACTAGTGAAGGTAATTATCACATAAAGAATAAATAAGACCTAATGAAAATCTCTTTTAACTGCATATATTCTTTTATTTAATTACTACATAGATATTTGTACCTATATTGCTTAAAATCTAAAAATTTTAGGAAACAATGGTTGAAATCTATTGCACTTATCCTTAAGGGGAAAGGTCAAATATGTGTTATTGGCCTTACTCCTGCTTTTTATTATTTGCTCATACACAAAATCAATATTGCTATGAGTTTATAAGCTTGTAAGATTTGGGAATGCTAAGCAAAAATTTACATCCTTTAGTAAAACACTATTTTTTACCTTATATTTTGTAGAGATTATTTTTACGGTAAATGTACATTTTTTCACCATTGATCAAGAAATAAATCCCATCCTCCTCAAAACAACATCTGCTGAAACAGATTTGTCCAGATCTGAATTGCACTGTTTAAACCATTGTCAGTATTCAACTAATAGCTAGTTCCATTTCTGGGGCTATATTTAAGTACTCATTCTTGATTCAAGTTGTCTTATTCCAAATACAGAAGTGAATTTTTAGATATCCTAGCTAACTTTAATGTAAAACTTATCATAGCCTACTGCTCAAATCTTCCAGAACTGACCTCTGACTTGTCCTAGAAATGACATATGACTTCGCACCTGTGAAACTTATTTGCTATTATTTCTTCATTCATCTTTCATATGCAAATTGACTATGAGCTCTCTTAAAATAAGTAGTCATGTTTTATTCCTGGTTATTTCTTTAAGGTTTACCCTGCTGCTTATGAAAACTGTCCAGTGAAAAATTAATGAATACATTCATTAATATGATGAAGTAAGACGATTCTAACCATAATTATCAATGAGATCTGAGGACTGAAAATGTCCAATAGTTTTTTAAGACTATGCCAGTTAATTTTATCAATGATATGTTCGTTTTTATCTCATGTTTGTTGTACAATGACCTTAGCAATAAGATGCAGGTAGTAAATATCACTGTAAAAAAGATACGGTTTAATTTTATTTAGGGAAAGAAAGACTTATAGGTTATCTGAATAAGCATATATTCTTAAATGTAACATAATCTTTCCTGAATCATGAATTTTCTTTTAAAGACAAATATATTCTTTGTAATCTTTTATAACATGCTCGTTTTTGGATAAAACTTTTTGTTCTCTTATTTTTATTTTACATGGTGTCAATGAATGAAAACATTGCAAAGAGCCCCCGTTTTGCAAATACCCTGAAGTCAGCAATTTGAGCAGCAATTGGGAAATGAGGTTTTATATAGTTCTCTGAATTCTTCTAGGCGCAATAGTATTTGTATTAATTTGCTCAGGCAAGCATAACAAAATACTACAGTCTGAATGGTATAAATAAAAGAAATTTATTTTCTCACATCTCTAGAGACTGGAAGTCTGAGATCAAGGTGTTAAATTTGGCTTATTCTGAAGCTTCTCTCCTTAGCTTGCCGATGGCTGCCTTATTGCTGTGCTCATTTGCCTTTTTCTCTCTGTATGTATTTCCCTAGTGTATCTTTCTCGTTATGTCCTAACTCCTCCTCTTATATGGACAACAGTCATATTAGATTAAGACCTATCCTAATGGCCTACTGTTAATGTAAGCAACTGTTTAAAGCACCCATTTCCAAATATAATCTCCTTCTGAGGTACTAGGGATTAGGGTACAACACATAAATTATTATTTTTCATTTTTTAAGAGAGTCTCACTTTGTCGCCCTTGGGAGAGTGTCATGGGGTCACAGCTCACAGCAACCTCATACTCTTGGGCTCAAGAGATTTTCTTGCCTCTGCCTCCCAAGTAGCTGAGACTACAGGAACCTGCTACAATGCCTGGCTGTTTTTGCAGAGAGGAGGGTCTCCATTTTGCTTAGGCTGGTCTTGAACTCCTGAGCTCAAGCAATCTACCCACCTCAGCCTTTGAGAGTGTCATCTATATGTATGTAATCATAATATAATTTATTGTTTGCTATCAAATTATCATTGGAGGGGTAACAAAAGTTCAGCGTTAACTGTATTTCATCCCCCCTCCCCTGTATATAGAATAATTGTATTTCCCACAGTCACTTTCCCCTGGTGATTCATGAAACTGAATTCTAGCCAATGAAAATGCAATTAACTAATGGTCTCCAAAATTTCATTCCGTGGCTTGTTGAATATGATACTCATGGGGAAGTAGTCATAGTAAAGCATGTAAATTGTGCTATTTTTGAAGTAGTAAAAAGTAGAGGGCAAGAACTTAAACATCAGTGTAAATAGTTACATAATATAATGTACAATCAAATACAAACATCTCATGTAGCCTTTAAAAGCCTTTTAAAAACAAAAACACATTATTTGGTTCTTTTTAACATTTTTAGAAAAATGTACATACTAGTCTAAAAACCTGGATCCTCAACCAAAATCAAACTCACAAAAAGCAAAATTTTAAACTGTATTTGTCTGTGTAGATAAAGATTATGAATCTATCTAGAAGGACTGCACACAAAATCAGAAGTTTGGTTATCACTGGAAGATAAGGGGAGAGGATAATAATTGCTTTTCTTTAATGAAGATGTTTTGGTATATCTTAAATGTCCATTTCCTTTTAATTTAAAGGGATCTATGTTTTATTTGCATATTTACAATAATTAAAAAATTACATTCTATGTAGATATCTATCTTTTCTATAAGAATTATCTCTTACCCCATTTAAGCATTCTTAGGTGCATCCATTTTATTTATACAATTTATCATTATCTTAATATTGCTTAGAATGTGATTTAATTTGTTTCCATATTTCTTATATTATGTCCTTACCAAGATAATACTATGTGTAACCAACTTAGCATCATCAAATGTTCATTATCCTCAAATATCACCCCGGAGTTAGAGAGTAGAGTGTTTGTATAACAGAATTTCTAAGGGGAGAAATGAATTTACAGTTTTAAAATATATTTAATATCACAATAGAAGTCCAAATAATACACATTTAGGAAATATCAGTGACAAAATCTTCATAATCGATGAGGATATGCAAATGACAGACCCTAACAAGCCAAGAAATAAAAAAAGTCAGAAGGGCAGCGCCTGTCGCTCAAAGGAGGAGGGCTCCAACCCCATATACTGAAGGTGGCAGGTTCAAACCCAGCCCTGGCCAAAAAAAAAAAAAAAGTCAGTAAAAGTATTACTTATGAGGGATTGCCATATTTATTCCTTTTCATTATTTAGCATTCCTCTTACCCAGCTTCAGGTGGCATGTAGCGTAGCAAAATTTCCTGACTCATTTTACACCAGGTTTCTTCATTTTGAATTTATACTTGTTTCACATGCAGAGAAAAGCTCTGGAAAGGCCTTTTGTCGTATTTTCTCTTTCATTTTTTCACATAACTATACTCTGCTCTATCTAAATCTTGTATTCATAATTCTTCATCATAGCCAAAACCCATTCTTCCTATACAGAGCCCTAGTTTACACACTCAGAAGCAAAAACTAAATTAAAAAAAAAAAACAAAACAGAAAACAATACATGTCATTTTTTTTCCCAAGAATCCTTTTGAATGTGGAACACAAGTGGCTGTTACATCAGAAGACAAAGCAAAATCACCAATTTTCATGCTGTGATTTTCAGCGTGGGACAGAGAACATTTGTAAGTATCTACGATCTCTTGTGGAAGAGTTCATAAAAACTGTTTAGACTTACCATATTTTGTGCTTGAATATGCATACAAAAAGAATTTGAAATTAATTGATCTTGCAGCTTGATTGGGACAACATAGGTGATTATTATTATTATCACTGGAAGCAATTGTAGGCACTGAATGACACTCCATTGAACCTACCGCAGTCCAATTAACAGTCCTCCAATTTTGTCAGTATCATTGTAATAAATTGTGGAACTGTAAGTCATAAAGATACCAAATAAATATAATAAACAATTACTTAATTTGTATAATTATGATTTTTTATACCCACTATATGTCATTCATGCTGCTAGTTGATTGCCAATGGTCTAACAAATGTACAGTGTTTGTGTGTTCCTAGACTAAAATGAAATACTACGCTTTTGAATTACTGTGCTTTCTAGCCATCTGGTAAAATGTAGGTGGTTGTGGACAGGGCCAAGAGAAGTTATGTGGACTGATTTGTACATTTTGCACACAATTTTATGTATTGTCCTCATTTTACATATGAGCTTTGCCACATTCATCTCTCAGTTCAGTGACCATAAGAATGTTCTTTTTGTGGCAGACCACAGAAACGCAAGAATGGGTGGAAACAGTCAGGGTTTTCTAAGTTTTTGTCTTTAAACTGGCATGTTGTGACTCCAACCATTTTCCATTGGCTAGGCCAAAGGCTGTCTCTGATGAAGCTTGGTATCCCCAGTGGGGGAAAGAATACTTAGGCTTCAGTGAATCACTGCAAAGTCACATGGCAAAGGGCAACTTGCATGTGTAAGGTGGGTACAAGGAGGAGGCACTAAGGTATTCTCCATAAATTCTCTTGAGCTGCTTCTTTCTAATGATGCAATCCAGGTTAAACTTTCTACCCTACTTTATGAATCCAGGGATTAGCAGAAGTTTGGTATCCAACTAATTAAACTCCTAGGAGTGTCCTTCCAAAACGAAGTGCAGGTATATTTCTACAAAATAAAAAATATATATTTAATAGAGCCATAAATCATCGGAGAACTACAAAAGTATTAATAAATGAATAAATTGAATTATGCCACTAGTATAGATGAATATTTTTAGTCACTAATAAAATTTAAGAAAAGGAATTTTAAGAAATTAATTAGGTGGGTTTATTTATACAACAAATTTTAACAGGTGCATGTGCCAGTGTTAAATGTTACAATAAGTACTAGAATTACAAAGGCTAAAAACCATAATTGATCCTTCCTTGTATTGAGGGCTGTAGAGAGCATATGAATATAGCAAGAAGTTATTAGAAACAATTTCTAAGATTTAGGTGAAAGACAATGTGGTTGTACAAAATTGAAGGTAATGAAGATGAGAAACATGGATGTGTTGAAGGTATAGAATAGCTAGGATAGAGTGGTGCCTGTGGCTCAAGGAGCAAGTTGCCAGCTCCATATACCATGGGTGGTAGGTTCAAACCCAGCCCTGGCCAAAAAAAGGACAAAAAAAAAAAAAAAAAAAGAATAGCTAGGACATTGTGTGAGTTGAAGAATAAATTTCTTCTACAAAGATTCCATTTTCCTTGTGCATACGATATGGATGTAAAACTTAAAGTCATGAGTTAACAATAGAGGAGGAAAAGTTTTGAGGGAAAAATGTAATTTATTTCTGAAGATGTATGGTAAGAAATGGTTGTGAAAAACCTCAGCATAGGTAGAGAGTAATTAGTTAATTCACCATTTTGGACTTGAGAAAATAGTCTGAAGACAACTTATCAACTAAGGTGAAAAATTAGTATAATGCTGGCATTTAAAGTTCTGAAAGGAGATAAAATTAATTTGGAAAAGAATGGAGGGTGGAAGCATGGGCATGAAAGCAGAGTTAGGCCTGTTTTACAAGTATTCACCTGCAAATTTTTACAAAGAAGTAGATAAACAGATAAATGGGTAATATAAAACCAAGAAAGAAGGAATTTCAAGAACTGGGAAATAGTTTACTATGTATGATGTCATTAGAATGATTAAGCTGAGGACTGAAACTGATTTAATGAATTTAGCAACAAAGGGTCAAACTTAGCAAAAATAGTTTTAATGAAGTGGTAAGAGTTAATTGCAACATTTTTACCTTATAAGCAACCTAAGAAGTTGAATGCTATGGTATTTATTTATCTGTTTGATCCAGTAAGCTTTTAAATTGCATTGATATGGAAAGTCATTCCTGGGAAATGTGCCCTGGTAAGATAGGAGGAGTTGTAAATTGTAACTTTTATTTTCTCATCATGAAAGCCCTTGATATAAATAAAAGCTTCATTGATCAGATATAAAATTATAACATTAAATGTCAGTTTCAGTAAAAAAATACTTTCAGACAGCCAGAATGGGATGAAATGAAATCGCCTTTGCCAGGCATGTAAATCTCCAGGGTAATATATTTATCTCAATATTGTGTCCCATATTTCATGATTCAAACATATCTACGAAATTATTTCTAGATTTAAAATGTTTTGGGGGTGACAGAAAGCAATGAAAAATTTAGTTGAATCGGGGAATGCATAAAATTTTATTTGTGAAATAAGTTTCTTTTTGAAACTAATTGTCAATTTTCTTTCTTTTTCCAAAGAAAGAAATGAGAGTATTGATCCAGTGTCTCAAATGTATCAGCTGCTTCTGCTTGCCCTAAACTTCAAAGACCCACCGCTTTTTCTCAAATAGAAGAATATCCCTGAAAACAAAATCCAGTCAAACTATACACCTAAAAATATTCATTTCCATCACTCTTAGAGGAAAGAAAGCTACATTATTAAAATTTACTGAGAATATATATCTAAAGTTTCTTCTATATTTTCCACCTGCTATATCCTCCGCACCCCCCAAGTCTGGTATTTTCATGAGTTCTAACGACATGAACTAAGATCTCAAGACTGATTATGGTAGTTTTGCTCATACCTTTACTTTGTAGCCTCATAATGTCTTCCAAGTAATCAGTGGGTTTGATGAAAAATTTAGATCAAGTTTTCAATGAGAAATAAAATCTATTTGACTTCTTAGGCATATGTATAAATGTGATGTAATTCAAAACTAATATCTAATAACATACACATATACTTCTGCTTCTGTTAGGAAGCAGAATACATTATGATCAATAATTTGGAAAATTTAGTTTAACAGTTCATGATGTAATTATTTTAGCATGGTGTAAGTTTTGCACAACCCATTTACTAATACCTTTGGCCAGATTAATAGGGTTTGTTTATGTATTTATAGATCTTCATGCACTTATTTTCATCTATTATTTATATTAAAATAACATGAGTGTAGTAAAAATCTTAAACTGCCACAAAAGGATAAAATTAAAAAAAAAATTCCCCAAGCCAGGTGTGGTGGCTCATACCTGTAATCCTAGCACTCTGGGAGGCCAAGGCAGATGGAATGCCTGAGCTCAAAGGTTTAAGATCAGACTGAACAAAAGCAAGAACTCATCTCAAAAAGTACCCAGACATTGTGGCGGGTGCCTGTAATCCCAGCTATTTGGGAAGTTAAGGCAAAAGGATCACTTGAGGTCAAGAATTTGAGGTTGCTGTAATGCCATGGTACTCTACTGAGGGCTACAAAGTGAGACTCTGTCTCAAAGAAAGAAAAAAATTCCCCAAATGAAGGCCCTCTCCTCAAACATATTATTATTTTCTAGTCACCATAAGTATATTCTTTTTTAGTTGACAAGTGAAAATTGTATATATTAATGGTGGACAATATGTTTTGATATATGTGCATACTGGGGGATGGCTAAATTAAAGTATTTAAAGTAATTACAATTTTGTGTCCTCCACCCAACATCTTCCCAATCCTGTACTCTAAGCCAAGTGGTACCATCATTCTACTCCCTTTTTCTGTGAATTCAACTTTTTGACATTCCATATATAGGCAAAATCACGCAGTATTTGTCTTTTTACACTAGGCTAATTTCACTTAACATAAGGTTCTCCAGGTTCATCGAAGCTATCAGAATGAATGGGATTCCTTTCTTTTTTAAAGACCCCATTGTGCATACACCACATTTTCTTATACATTTATCCGGTGATGGACACGTATATTAATTCTACATCTTGGCTGTTGCTAATAATGTGGTGTAATTAATATTTGAACACAGATATTTCTTTGATATACTGATTTCATATCTTTTAGATGTCTACCAGAAGGGGGTTGCTGGATCATATGATAGATCTATTTTCAATTTTTTTTTGAGAAAACTCTATATTATTTTTTATAATGACTGTAGTAATTTACAGTCCTATCATCTATGTGCAATGGTTCTGTTCTCTCCAGATCCTCCCCTACATTTGTTGTCTTTTGCTTTTTTCATAGCAGACCTTGTAACAGATGTATAGTGATATCTCAGTGTGGTTTAACTTACATTTCCCTGATGATTAGTGATGTTGAATTTTTTTTTCATGTATCTGCAGGCCATTTGTATGTCTTATTTTGAGAAATATGTAAAAAATAGTTCTATTGTCATGTATAGTTGGATCATTTATTTTCTTATTATTAAGTTGTTTGAGTTTCTTATATATTTTGAAAATTAATCCCCTTATCAGATGTATGATTGCAAACGTTTTCTACCATCTTGTAAATGGTCTCTTCACTCTGTTGATTGTTTTCCTGGTTGTATAGATTGTTTTTAGTTTGATGAAATACTATTTTTCTATTATTTCTTTTGTTACCTGTGCTTTTGGGGTACATTCATAAAATCTTTGTCCAGATGCAGGCCTTATGCTTAAATTTTTAATCCAATTTGTGTTGTTTTGTGCATTGTGTGGAATAAGGGTACAATTTAATTCCTCTGGATATGAATAACTAGTTTTCCCAACATCATTTGTTAAAGATAGCATAATAACTAAGTTCTGAAAAAAACTACAGGAATGAACAAACACAACAAAAAAAGAGATGAAAATCATGAGATACAAAATGTAGCACAAGCAAGACTTACAGTTTTGCAGAGCTGGTTTCAGGATGTTTTTGAAGCCTGGTTGTTAGGGGATAATGGAGAAATACACAAGATGCCTGGAATGCCCTCTACACCCCACCAACCCCTGCTGTGGACCTAGATTTTGATAGAGAATGAAGAGATAAAATATAAAGCAATGGGCTCTTTAATCAAGGAGCATGGGAAGAGTGGTAGAAAGGAGTAAATCCAAACCACAACAGCAGAGACTTTCTGCCCATCCACTCACTGACGCATCTATAAAAGTGTAAGCTAAGGTCTAGCCAGGTAGTCATCAAGAATGAAAGGAGCCAACTTTCAAGAGGAATTTAAAGGTAAGCTTACACACAAACAATATGTCTGAAAAGCAAAATCGATCAGAAACAATGGTCAAAAATTGAACAACATGCAAATAAAAGAAAAACAAAACTGAAAGAGACTCAAGGACAATAATTAAACAAGAAGGTGTGATAAATATCTTAAAGAATAGAGAGGATAGGCTTGGCGCTGGTAGCACAGTGATTATGGCACTGGCCACATGCACCCAGGTTGGAGGGATCAAACCCAGCCTGGGGCCAGCTAAACAACAATAGCTAAAGAACAATGACAACTGTAAAAACAAAAACAAAAACCCACTGGGCGTTGTGGCAGGCACCTGTAGACCCAGATACTTGGGAGGCTGAGGGAAGAGAATCACTCAAGCCCAAGAGTTGGAGGTTGCTGTGAGCTGTGACACCACAGCACTCTACCGAGGGTGACCTAGTGAGACCCTTGTCTCAAAAAAAAAAAAAAAAAAAGAAAGAAAGAATAGAAAGGATATAGAACACATCAAGGCAATTATAAGTAGAAATTTTTAGAAATATTGAAAATATGAATCACATTATTAAGTGGCATAATGAATGCACATGGACCAAGTTTTTTTCTTTTTTCCTTTATTGAGGCTTATTTTTATACAATAAAATACAATAAATTTAAGTGTATAGTTAGATGAAATTTGACAATGTATACTTGCATGATACTATCACTGAAAAGAATAAAAAGACATTTTTCCATAATTCCAAAAGATAACCTGTAACCCTTTCCAATCAATACAATGTCCTGCCCAATGCCATTTTCTTAGTTATTGAGTTAAGACATTCATACTCTGCTTTTAGAAAGATTCACTTGTACCCTTGTAAGATAAACCATACAGGTGACCCCACCAATCTCCCTCTACCCCTCATCCACCCCCCTTGTCTCCCCTCTCCCACCCCCTTCCCATATTCTAAGGCTATAATTAGGTTATGAAATTCTTATAAAAGGTATGAATTAGTTTCAAAATAGGGCTGTGTACATAGGATACTTTTTCTTCTATTCTTGAGATACTTTGCTAAGAAGAACATTTTCCAATTCTATCCATATAAACATGAAGGAGGTAAAGTCTCCATCTTTCTTTAAGGCTGCATAGTATTCCATGGTGTACATAAACCACAATTTATTAATCCAGTCGTGGGTCAATGGGCATTTAGGCTTCTTCCATGACCTAGCAATTATGAATTGGGCTGCAATAAACATTCTGATACAAATATCTTTGTTGTAATGCAATTTTTGGTCTTCTGGATATATACCTAATAAAGGAATTGCAGGATCAAATGGCAGGTTTATTTTTAGTTCTCTCAGTGTTCTCCAGATGTCTTTCGAAAAGGAATGAATTAATTTGCATTCCCACCAGCAGTGTAGAAGTGTTCCTTTTTCTCCACATCTATGCCAACATCTCTGGTTTGGGAATTTTGTGATATGGGCTAATCTTACTGGGGTTAGGTGGTACCTCAAAGTAGTTTTGATTTGTATTTCTCTGATGATTAAGGATGGAGAGCATTTTTTCATATATCTGTAGGCCATGTGCCTATATTCTTTAGAGAAATTTCTATTCATGTCCCTTGCCCACCCTGAGATGGGATCGCTTATCTTTTTCTTGCTAATACATTTGAATTCTCTGTGGATTCTGATTATTAAACCTTTGTTGGAGACATAACCAGCAAATATCTTCTCCCATTCTGAGGCCTGTCTACCTGCTTTATTTACTGTGTTCTTGGCTGTACAGAAACTTTTAAGTTTTATCCGGTCCCAAAAGTGTATTTTTGACATCGCTTCAATTGCCCAAGGGGTCCTCCTCATAAAATTTTCACCCAAGCCAATTTCTTCAAGTGTTTTCCCTACACTTTCTTCTAGTATTTTTATAGCTTCATGTCTTACATTTAAATTTTTAATCTAGTGAGAGTCTATCTTAATTAAGGTGAAAGGTGTGGGTCTAGTTTCAGTCTTCTACAGGACGCCATCCAGTTAGCCCAGCACCATTTGTTAAATAGGGAATTTTTTCCCCACTCAATATTTTTAATTGGCTTGTCAAAGATCAGATAATGGTAGGTGGCTGGATTCATCTCTTGGCTCTCTATTCTGTTGTTTGTTTTTTGAGACAGTGTCTCACTATGTTGCCCTGAGTAGAGTGCCATGGTGTCACAGCTCACAGCAACCTCAAACTCTTGGGCTTAAGTGATTCTCTTGTCTCAGCCTCCTGAGTAGCCAGAACTACATACAGGTGCCCACCACAATGCCCAGCTATTTTTTCACTGCAGTTGTCATCGTTGTTTAGCAGACCCTGGCTGGTTTCAAACCCACCAGCCTTGGTGTGTATGTGGCCAGTACCCTAACTACTGAGCGACGTTAACCAAGCCTGTATATGTTGTTTGGTCATGTCTTAGTCTATATAAATTTGGATTCAGTTTGTCATTATTCACACATGTAAAATTATTTGGCATTTTCATCGGAATTGTGTTGATGCTATCTATAGACTAAGTCGGGAAGAAATAATATCTTGATAATATTAAACCTGCTTATCAATGAACATGGAATAACTCTTCCATTTATTTGTGCTTTGACATCTTTCATCTTTTTTTAATTTTCTCCATATGAATTTGTTAATACTTTCTAGGACTTATAGCTGAAAATATATACATATATTTGGTGTTCACGTAAATGGTATTTTCGAATTATCACTTATTTATTGCTGGTATGGAGGAAAATAACTTTTATGTGTTAAACTCATATCCTGAAACTTTTATAGAATTGTCTTTTAGTTATGGCAGAGGGTTTTATAGGTTAACTTTTTCAGAATTTTTTATGTAGACAATTACATTGTCTCTAAGAAGTTATATTTCTTCCCTTCTAAATATTTATAATTATATTTTGTTTTATTACATTTGCTTTAATATCTTATTGAAAAGCATGAGAGAGAACATCTTTTCCTTTTTTCTGATCTTAAGAGGAAAGCTTCTAATTTTTCAATGTTCAGTATAATGTTAACTGTGGCAATTTTTTTTACTTTTTTTTTTTTAATCAAATTGAGATATTTTCTGTCTAGTCCTACTCTGCTGAGAGTTTTTTCATGGGTGGGTTGGATTTTGTTCAATGCTCTTTCTGGATCTATTTATATGATCATGGGAGGTTTTTTATTTTCCCTAGCTTGTTAATATAATGGATTATATTGATCTATCTTTGAATGTGAAATCAGCCTTGAAAGCCTGAGATAACACTCCCTTTCAATTCTTTTTATACATTATCAGATTTGATTTGGTAATTAAAACAAAAGATTTTTGCATTTCTGTTTATGAAAGATACCAACTGTAGTTTTCCTTTTCTATAATGTCTTTGGTTTTAATATTAGGGCAATTTTGGTCTCCAATAATAACTTAGTAAGTATTATTTCTGGTTCTATCTCACAGGAGATAGTATATAGAAATTCCTTACATAAATGATAGCATTAAACCATCAATTCCATTTGGCTCTAGCGACTTTTGTTTTGGAAGGTTATTAGCTATTGGTTTAATTTCTCTAATAAATATAAGTATATTTGGGGCAGTGCCTATGGCTCAAAGGAGTAGGGCACCCACCCCATATGCCAGAGGTGTAGGATTCAAACACAGCCCAGGCCAAAAAAAAGAGTAAATATAGGTATATTTACATTGTCTGTTTTTTCTTGTGTGAGTTTTTCAGAATGTGTGATTCAAGGAATTGATTATTTTCATGTAGGTTACCAAATTTGTGGACATACAGATTTATTTTTAATATTTTTTATTATCCTTTTAATGTCCATACATTCTGTCATGATTTCTTTCATTTATGATATGAGTAAAAAGTGTCTTTTCTCTTTTTTATTAAGTTAGCTAATTAATATATCTTTTTACCTATCACAGAAGCAAATTAGAAAATAGAAACAGGAAGAATATATAGAATACATTCACTTCATTTAACCCCTTGCCCATTTGGAATTCTAACTATGTTCCTTGAGAATATTATAAAATTATTTAATTTTTATACAACTCACATTTTAGTCCTTATAGAGATGGTTATTTATCTCGTGTAAATTTGATGTGTTGGACCTCGCTCATGAGATAAATTCGATTACAGGGAGATTATATGTATTAAAGCACATGAAGTGCTTAGTTAGCACAATGCCTGGCTAGGTGAATTAGTTTATGATTGTTAAAAAGTTTTTTAAAAAGGGACACATTTCTAAAATTGCTATTGTTATTCCTTCTAATATATTCATTAACTGAATAAATCACATTTGGAACGACTCATCCAAGATTTACTGAATGATAAGTGAATATATTTCATGTCCCCAAATTGGCATAATACTTTCTTAGATTCCAGTAAGTTTATGTCTAGTACGTATGTGCATTGAATTGAACCAAATTTGGTAGTGTGTTTTGTTATCTGCTATATTTGATACCAAGATGTCTACTTTTTCTGAAGTCATTTAGTTATAGGGTTGCTTACTACGGTTTTGTTAGGACTTTCTATTCAGGAAGTGTGGGAGGTAGACAGGCTGAATTCCTTACAGACTTTTCAACTCAAGATAAAGTGCCCCATCAGGGGAACGAACATCTGTGTGACTATCCCTGCGTGGGGGAATCAGAAGCGCAGACAACTGAGGCCATCAACTAATAGCTTAGGCTAGAGAAGCTGAGATGTCTGTCTTAGGAGATGAGACTTGTTCTCCCTCCTCTCTCTGCTGATTGCAACATTATCTGGCCACTTCAGATGTTCCATTACCCTAGGCCCTTGCTTATCATTTACTCAACCTTCCTGGGGGCTGTTATCTCCCCTTTCATTTTTAACCTTGAATGCTGACTACTGATGGCTGTGCCGCCTTGCACATATCCTCTGTTCTGTACCCAATAAAAAGACTCTGGGAAACAGGACAGGTGCTGCATTGTCCTCTTGCTGCCACCAGGCACGTGAAACAATGTGTGCCTTTACTGGCTTCTAGTTTTATGCACAAAGTTTGGTGTAAGTTTCTGTTTCTTTCCTCAGTGCCATCTCCCTTGCTGGGCACTGTGTAAGGTTGAGGTCCACTAGACACCCAATAAGGAAGTTGTAAATTGCTTTTTCTCCATAGTTTGCAACTATGCCATGAGTTGCTGTTTGCTGTAGTTGTGCTTGGTATCTTCCCTGCTGTGAAGGAAGATATGAGAAAGTGGTTATCATCCATCTCAGCAAATATGTTTTCTCTTTCTAATAAGGTGTACATAAATACATGTGTAAGGGAGAGAGAATTTTAAAAGATTATTCACTTGGAGTAGCCAAAGTCACAACTAACAACCTGTCACAAAGGTATTTTCTTAAGGTTCCTAACATCCTTTTAGGGTTTTAGGGTTCACATATCTGCTACTCTTTGATTCTCTCCTATTCTTCCATAAAAAAGGCCTAAAAACCCCACAAGAAATGTAATTAATATCAGTGTATATTCCTCTTTTCCCTTATACAGTTATTTCCATTTTTCCAAACCCATTCTGTGTTGTATTCTGAAAACAAGTGATATGTAGCAACTGAATCCACATTACACAGAACATCTTGTTGTTTCTTATCTACAGGCCAAGTGGGTAAAGTTTCTACAGGTTTCATTTCTTTTGTTCAGTTGGAAATGACTCTTCCTCCCTCTCCCCACAATGTGAAATATGTATATATCTTTAACACTTAAAGTTTTCTTAAGGAGTTATGTAAATCTTTGAAGGAGTTACAGTAAAAGGCACATTGGTTGGGAAATAGAAGAGCATAAATCATAGTAGGAGAGAAAATGTTTCTTTAATTAGAGAATTTCCAATCCACCATAGAGAGAAGAGTATTTTTTAATTTGCATTATACTTTATCTTAGAGCTCATTAAAATGATAAAGTAATTATTTTTCCAAGAATGTTACTTATTTAACCTTTAAGAATTGATATTCTGGATTCTAGACAGACTTTGATGCCCCTCTAAGTGAGTAGCTGTTTTCCCATTTCATTTCAAATGGGTATTCTAAAATTCTTTTGACGCATACACAAATCACATCTGATTTCTAACTGCATATGATGCATCAAATATGTGCAAAATATGTAGACAGGCAGGGGAGAATTTAAAATACCCAAAGCTATAGCAACAACAAATAATTGAAATAGAAGAGTCTCTTGGTCATTAAAACACTCTCAATATTGGTGGCCTTTGAAATGTATACTCTTGATCAGGAACATCTTCTTCCCACCATTTGTGAGACTTTCCGTGGGAAAGGAAAAAGAATGGTCTGTGTGTGTCTCTCTGTGTGTATTTGCACAGATATTCACCTTTAATCCTCCTAATCTTGAAAAGTGGGCTTCATGTTTCCATTATTTATAAAGAAAAAATTTAGAAAGTGTACCTTGCTTGTCCTACACTGTTGCTCCAGGCAGGTCAAAATTCTTCCAGCACCATTTATTAAACCGAGATTCTGTTGTCTGAATGGAGATTCTGTTCCCTGATGTATGTTTTGTTTGATTTATCAAAAATCAGAGATGTGGCTAGATTCATCTCTAGGTTCTCTGTTATATTCCATAGATGTATATCTCTATTTTTGTGTTAGTACCATGCTGCTTTGATCACTAATGTAACCTGAAGTCTGATAACATGATGCCTTCTGATTTGTTTTGATTTCTTAAGATTTCATTAGCTATTTTTTTTTTTCTAGAACCTAGAATTTCTAGGAGCTTTGCTTCATTTCTAGTAAAATGAAGTACTAGTTTTTTCAAGTTCTTCAAAGCATAACTTTGGTGCTTTGATGGAGATTTCATTAAATCTGTAGATCATTTTGAGTAGTATGGACATTTTAACAAAGTTGATTCTTCCCTGCCATGAACATATGCTCTTTCATTTGTTAATGTCTTTTACTATTTCTTTTCTCAGGGTTTCATAGTTTTCTCTGTAGAGATCTTCACCTCCTTTGTTAGGTATATTCTCAGGTATTTCATTTTCTCTTTTTTTGTTTTGCAGTTTTTGGCCGGGGCTGGGTTTGAACCTACCAGCTCTGGCATATGGGGCCAGTGCCCTCCTCCTTTGAGCAACAAAACTGCCACTATTTCATTTCCTTTGAAGCTATTGTGAAGGGTATTGTGTCTTTGATTTTATTCTCAGCTAGACTATATTGGAGTATATGAAGGCCGCCTTCCGAATGGGAGAAGGTACTTGCAATCTACAAATCTGACAAATATCTGCTAATGAGCTAACTGCTAATGAGAACTCAAGCTAATCAATTAGAAAAGCGCAAAAATTCCAAATATAAGTGAACAAGAGACAGGAACAGAAGCTTCTCTGAACAAGACAAATGGCCAATAAGCACATGAAAAAATGCTCATCATCTTTAATCATCAGAGAAATGCAAATCAAAACCACCCTGAGATATCATCTAAGCCAGTAAGAATAGCCCACATCACAAAGTCCTAAAGCTGCAGATACTGGCATGGATGTGGAGAGAAGGGAACACTATTACACTGCTGGTGGGATTATGCACCTATATGGAAAGAAGTATGGAAACCCCTCAAAGAGATAAAAGTAAATCTTCTATTTGATCCTGCAATCACATTACTAGATATCTACTCAGAAGTAAATAAATAATAAATAAATAATTTACCATAAGGACATTTGGACTAGAATGTTTATTACAGCTCAATTCATAATTACCAAGTGATAGACTCAACCCAAGTACCCATCAACAAAATAATGGATTAATAAACTGTGGTATGTGTATATCATGGAATACTATTCAGCCATTAAAAAGTGGAGATTTTGCATCTTTTGTCTTAACTTGATGGCTGATGAACATTCTTCCTAGTAAAGTATTACAAGAATGTAAAAGAAATAATTATATGAATGTGAATGATTATATACATGTACATGAAAAACATAAATGAAAGTTATGAGTGAAATCTTTTCTTGAATTTGAATCAGCTAAAGAATGTCAAAGGACTCTCTTATATGGGAGAATTCCCATGACAAAAGAAGATACCAGCCGATAAGGGAACAAGGTACACTAGATGAGGGGAACAGTGGACCTTGTGAACCTTAAACAAATTTTAAAAAGTGAGCTAACTGATCTTACGTAGTCTTTTAAAACTCTTTTTTAAAGAGCACATACACAGATTTATCTTCAAAGAGAAATTTGCTATTTCAGGTCACTTCCTGTTCATTCTAGTAAAGCCATTTCAATTTTGATAATTACATGTATTACTCATCTGCTCCAAATCTTTATAGTTTCCTATCTCTTTCAGCTTCAAAGTCAGGGTCATCACAACAGCAGTCAAGATATTACAAACAGGTACAAACTACCAATCTCCCTGCCCATTGTCTCTCTGACCTCAACTTTTACTATCTTCCTCCTAATTCATTCTGCTCCAACCAATTGTCTTTTTTGAAGTCTATTTAACATACCTGGCATTCTTCTGATTGAAGGCTTTTGAACTTGTTAGAAAATCTTCTAATTCTTTACTATAAAACTATCGGACTTCCTCCACATACCTGTCATGCTCATTGTAACTATATGATTGTGTTCTGTCATGACAATATGCATAAAAGTGATTTGGGTCACTCTAATCCTCTTCCATTATAAGAATGAAGTGCTTCTCCATGCTATTTTTGATGACCGGAAAGGAGATGACATGCCTATGAAGCCTTCTGTTAAATATAGAATAAAGTTTCTATTAGTAATAGTCTGGGTCCTTTAACAAAAACATGTTCATGAAATGCTCATGAGTTGGGTACACTTATGTTTTACAGATGATTGAATAATAAAGTTTTTTGTACTTAAACTATTAAACATTTCAGCATCCATGTGTTACAGCAATCAATAACAATGAAACTAATTAACTCATTATATAACATTTTAAAATATAGATTTATCAGTTATTAAACAGTGAAAAAATCAGTCTTATAACTTGGAAATTTATCACTTGACATCATCGTGATTCCAGAATAAATATTAGGAACTATTTCAAAGAGAAATTTTCCAGCTTTGTAAATGCTAACTGCTGTTTCAGTAGTTCTGGATATTTTCAAAGAGAATTCTTATTTCAGGATAGGATGACCCAGCTTATTAGAATTGTGAAAGTTTTTTGTTCTTTTTTTTTTTTTTTTCAGACAGAGTCTCACTTTGTCACTGTAGATAAAGTGCCGGGGCATCACAGCAACCTCAAATTTTGGGGCTCAAGCGATTCTCTTGTCTCAGCCTGGCAAGTAGTTGGGACTACAGATGGCTGCCACAATGATGCCTGGCTACTTTTGAGGTCTCAGCTCTTGCTCAGGCTGGTGCCCAGCTCTTGAGGTCAGGCAATTCACCTGCCTGGGCCTCGCAGAGTGCTAGGATTACAAGTGTGAGCCCTTGCACCAGGCCCCAGACTTTGAATCTTAGCATGAGATTTATATTGCATGGACTTGTTTCCATAAGAAGTATTAGTGTTGAAATCAATTTTAATGCTGTTAAAAGTTTCTACATTTCAGTGGCAGAAGGTGATGCAAAATAATAAATTCTAAAAAAACATTATTTAAATATAGAGTATAAATATTTTTATCCTATGAACTTTCCTATTAAAGGATTTCATAAGCTTGTATTTAAAAAGGGCTTACCCCAGTATAATTATATTAATTCTACTGACATTATAGAGATAATGCTGTTTGCTCATCTTGCACTTAGAATGTTTAACATTTCATAAGAGCTAAAGGTAATGAGCGGGAAAAAAATGCTGTTCTCTGACGATATGCACATTGGGCCTTTCCACATTTAGTCATTCCATTCCTCAAACAATTCCCTGATATAATCTATGTACCCATGCTTTAGGGGTAAAGGTAAAAAAGATATAATTCCAAAGGATAATATTGAATGTTTATTGCTGAGTGACTTTTTATATGCTATTGTTATGCATGTTATTTTCCTTATATATTTTATTTGTGAAAACATGTAACACATAAATATGGTATTTGTTTTGGAATTTCATTCCTTGATATTAATTTCCTACAATGATAATTATATATAAAATGAATACTTTCAAATAATTGGTTTTTTAAATTATTTTTCTTTTTTATTGTTTGGGATTCATTGAGGGTACAAAGAATTAGGTTGCACTGATTGCATTTGTTAAAGTCCCTCTTATGACTGTGTCCCACCCCTAAGAGGTGTGTCATACACTGTGACCCTCCCATTTCCCCTCCTCGCCCCTATTTTCAGATTTTCTGCTCAAAAAAATCTGGCCCACTTGCTCATTCCCCTTCCCCTCTGTATTAGCTCATCAAGCCTTCATATTAGAATAGAGCACATTGGATTCTTGCTTCTCCGTTGTTAGGATGCTTTACTAAGAAGAAAATGTTCCATCTCCATCCAGGTTAAAACAAAAGATGTAAAGTCTTCATCTTTCCAAATAGTTTAAAGTGCAATTTAAACATCTACAATTATAAGCTTACTTAGAATTTCATTACATAGATCATTCTGTTTATGCATACACATGAGATGTAGTTTTTAAATAAAATGTTGGTTCTTATTTTGTAGTTAATTGGATTTATAAAAAATTCTGAAATATTAAGAAAGATAAAACAGAACATCATTTTAGCTTAATAAATTAATACCTACATACAAATAATTTCAGAAAATAATCTAACTTCTTTTTCATTGAAATAGTAACAAAATATTTATGACATTTTATAATTGACAAGATGTCTCACCACTTTTTATGCATGCACTGATAATCACACAGGCATAGCACAATAAGAAAATATTTAACTATGTAGAAAGGTAGAAAGCAAGATAATTTAAATTTATTTGAAGTTTTATTGTCGTATACATAAGAATATGTGAAAACACCCTACCTACTGAGGTGTTATTGTAGCAGGTCCATTTAAAGTGTTACTGAATGAAAAAGTAGAAATACACTGTCACGTATGAAAGATCCAAGTCTAAGAACATGCCGGAGAGTAAATTTACAACATGCCATTCATATTGTTAACATTCTCTCTCAGGCTATGGTCTCAAATATCAATAGAGAAGAGATATTTATTCACAAATAGGGCATGTTTTTTTAATTGGAGATGTGACTGAACAAAAAAGTAATACTCATACTTTTTATTGGACAGTCAATATTCTTTCACAAAAATTGTATTTCTTGTTATAGTTTTGAAAAACTAATAATACTGTTAAAGAAGTATGTGTGTCATCCTTATGATGCTTATTTTCAATTATATTTTATTTTTCAGATTTTCTGCTCAATTTACTAGAAAATTAAGACGTTTGAAGTAAAGAATCATTCCTTTTGGTTTATTTGCTGGAAATAAATTTTCTTTTAAACTCAGTGCTTTGTAAATCTATTGTTAACTCTTGCCTTTGTATAACCTGATAGTTGCAGATGCTAATTGGATGGCTTTATTTTTCCGCATATGTGGCCCCATTTTCCCATTTTACCACATACGTTTGCAGAAAACCCTAAAGAGGCTTTTCTTCTAACCCTTCTCACCTGAAGAAGTTTAAAATCTCAGCTGTTTGCTCTAGGACAGCGGTTCTCCACCTGTGGGTCGCCACCCCTTTGGACTGTATTAAAGTGTTGCAGCATTAGGAGGGTTGAGAACCACTGCTCTAGGAACAGTGGTCATTGATTTATACTGCATATTGGAATCTCCCAGGGAGCTCTTAAAAAATACAGATGCGAATGCTGCACCTCCTGGGTCCTCATTTCATTGGTATGGGGAAAGGTCTGGTCATAGTTATTTTTTCTTTCTTTAAAAAAATTAATATGTGAGGTGGCATGTGTGGCTCAAGGAGTAGGGCTCTGGCCCCATATACCAGGGGTGGCGGGTTTAGGCCCAACTCCGGCCAAAACTGAAAAAATAAAAAAAAAATTAATATATGTATATGTTTTAATTGATATATAGAAGTTTCGTATGGTTTCTATTGATACCATAGAAGTTTATAAGGTGCAGGGAATATTTTGATATATGTACACACTGTATAATGATCAAATCAGTGTAATTAGCACAACCCTCACCTCAAACCTTTGTCATTTACGTTAACATTCAAAATTCTCTACTATGTGAAAAAAATGAAACAAATCTTTGTTTACTAACCCTGCAGTGCTGCAGAACGCTAGAACTTTTCTTCTTATCTAGCTGTAATTTGTTAACAGTAACAGTAATTAAGTAACTTAATGATTCATACATACAAGTCCTACTAATTTTTGGATGTTGATTTTGTATCCATTAACCACGCTGTCCCTAACACCCTGTCCCTTTCCTTCCCAGCATCTAGTACTCCTCTTCCTTTCCCACTATTGCTTAAGGATTATCAAAGGGGTTTGTAGATCACCTCCAATATGCACTTGTCTAACTTCCTAAGGCCTTTGAATCTGAAATAGGTAGGGGATCATGATTTTTTTTTTTTTTTGCCTATGATATGCTCAATATTTGTTTTGTACTTTCCATTTTGAAGATCATACCCCTTCCTAAAGAAGATGGAACAAAAGACCATATGAGCACTTCTACCATTTTCTACACTTCTAAATGACACTGGGTTTTATTGATGACAGATAAATCTATTCCATTTTCATCTTCTTTCAAAAGGATTTGGTAATTGCATTTTTAAAGCATTATTTATCATTTTATCTGATACATTTCTATAGGTTTATATTAAACTTTTATATTTTTTTCTTAATGTTGTGAACTTTCCTTTATCCTTGGGGCATATTCTTTTTTAAAATTTGATCTAAATAGCTTCCAGAGATTGTTACACAAAATAAAAGGGTCTTTAATCTTCTTTGAGGTTAGTACTAAGAGCTGATAAAAGTGAATGTTTTGACTTTCTGATATTTGGAAATACTGTTTCACACATTTTCCATTACTATCTAGCAGACTTGTCATTAATATTATTTACGTCCCTACTTTCTTGTAAAGTCCTTAGAAACTTTTTGTACTCATTAAGTCTTAAAGTTCCAAAGACCAAAGTAGATGGGACATGTTGTTCTCACCTTATAATCAGATAAATTGAGACACGAAAAGTGAGTGATCTTTCTAACCTCCTAGCTTTTGGGGTTATTTCAACATTTTCAGAACATAGAAAAAAACCCTATTAGTAATGACTTCTAAATGCATTAAATTGAGGATATGAACACTATCATGTTGCTCCAAAACTCATTGTTTGAACTACAAGTATAATATGAAAGCAAGAGACAAAATAAAAACAAACAAAGCAAGCAACCTCAAAGCCAAGGTTAACTCGGTCATTTGCTTGAAAATGTTTTGAGATGTGAACCCTAGACTCTATCTAAAAGAAATATTAAGTTTTCTACCCTTTAAAAGTCATTTACAATGTCTGTAATATCAATTTGTCTTAGAATTATATATATATATTCTGGAACTATTTTAAAATACTTGGATGACCTGTAAGGACATTTTGAAAAACTATGTGTAATATGTTATCACACAATTTCTTTTTTGTTTCTGTGACATTTGGAAGATATAAATGTTATGCTAGTACCCTAATTAGAAATGGTTTATTTAAAAGGAAAACATGAACATAAAGTAAATTCTAATAACCATCCTCTATATAAACTTATTTAATAGATATGTTACATGAATCTCTATCACCTCTCATCTAGTTTGCATAATGAGAAACTGTTACCAAAATATCTTCTTATGTTAGGGACCTATTTCATTTATTAAAGTCAGTAATTGTAAGTTTTGTGATGTTTGTTAGTTGTTTTATGTTTACATAGAAGTTTTCCTTTTCTAGATACAAGAAATATATTCTTGGGTAGAAGCCAATTTATGGCCTCCATGAATGCAACCATATCTATGAATATAATTATGTGACTATAATTTATAATTAAAACATAATTGCATAATATTCATAATGTTAAAAGTCAGAAGAGAGATTGATGCTGTTTGGGGTAGTGGTATATGTGGAATGAAGAAAAGTGGACATCTGGGGTTCTGCTTATTTTCTATTTATAATCCTGATGGTTTTTACATGTATGTATTCATTTTGTAACATTTATTAGTCTGTATGCTTGTGATTTATGCAAGGCCCACTGTATTTATAGTCTGTAGGCTGTAGGCGACATACTATAAATACATGGATATTCTTTGCCATGTGACAATAACTTAATTTAGTTTTCTTTCTCATAGACACTAGGAGAAGCTATGTAAAGCTATGTAGCTAAGCTACAGTCTACTCTGTAGTTGTTAAGCTCCTGCTAATTTAAATTTCTGGTGCAACTTTCATGTCCTGGAACATAGAACTGCTAGATGTTATAACTCACTGTGTAGTGAAATCAAGGAAACTTTCTGGACCCAGGCAATTAGTGATTTATATTTATCTTAGGCCATAAAAATCCTAGCTTGGTACCTACCCAAAACTCCAGACCCAGCAGAAAACGCCAACGTACTCATATCAGAAAGCACTAAGGGAGTCCTCAATTAAAGTCAATTTTTGCTTTAGTTATTTCTAGGAATTGCTAGTGGTCTGGAGAGGGATAGTTATAGAAAAACACAAGAAAATATCACATAATTAAAAGCAGAAGGTTAGTATTCCTTGAAGAACATTAAAGAGTGAGAGTTGCTACGAAAATATTGGGGGGAAAAGTTCAATTTGGGGGCTCAAACTGCTGAATGTCAGAGAAATATTTAAATACTATAAATACTTTTTAAAAAGTTTTTTTTTTACAGATGTTTATGGGGGTACATGTGATATTTTGATGTTTACAATGTATAATGATCAAAGCAGGTTATTTGGGATACTTACCACCTTTGTATCTTTGTGTTAGGAAGAGTTCACATCCCCATTTCTGGTTATTTTGAAATATAAAATACATTATTATTAATTATAGGCAGTTACTATACTATTTATTGTCAACTAGAACTTATTCTTTCCATCTCACTGTATGTTTCTACCCTTTAACTAATCTCTCTGCATTGCCTCCCTCCATCTTTTCCAGCCTTTTTATTTCTGATCGTCATTTGCAGGTGAACGTAGGCAGATGACTTTATAATTTACAACAGTTCCAATATTCTGGTGAATGTACTAAATACATATTGGTATCTGATAATGAGTTGGCTCCATTAGTGGAGGAACACTTTACAAATGGTTAAATCATTTTAATGCTATCAGATGTTTCAAGCAGTAAATCAATTTTGATGGAGCACATTATTGTAGTAAAAGTAATGTTCCCACTACATTAAAAACTTACAACAAACAAATGTGCTTGGAATTGGTTGTTTTATATACATAATGCATTTTCGCAACTAAAAAATGAAGTGTCAGTATAATTCCAATAAATAAATGTTGTCTTTAATAAATTCACAGATACTTATGTTTCCACAATTGAAGTACAAACCTAATATTTTTTTATAAATGCCGTAGTGTAATGTGCAATTTCTCTCTTTTTTACTCTTCATCAATTTTATTTTAAACATGTTTAAACAATTAAAGTATCATTTCGTAAATTACTTTAAGTTCTGTGCAATGTTATGATACTTTTTTAAAGGAATGAATTTGCTAAATTTTTTGCATGATGTTAAATACAAGCCTCAGAAATATTTAAATGAATTATATCATAAATAAATCTCCAAAAGTTCAGCTTCACTTTGCTTTGTCAACTCAAAATTCTTTACAATAAAATTTGTAAATTAAAGAACAGTGACATTGTTTAAAAAAAAACAAGATAGGAAATAAAGTTTAATAGATTCAATTCATTGACCAAATACATAAATCAGAGACCTCTTAACTCAGATTTAAGATTAAAACTGTAAAATTGTACTTCAGTTACCTCAAAATGAATTAGAAATCTTTGTATGAGTTTCATATATACATATGAATAAACATGAAATAAAATAAAAATAAGAAAGCTTATACTTGTGCAACTATGATGATTGAAACAAGTCATAAAATCCCTAAAATTTTTGTTGTTTTGTTTCATAGTATTTATAGCAGAACTGTAGTATGAATAGACACCAAAACAACATATATAAATGTTTGAGCTTAAATATTTATACATTTTAATTTTAATAGGGAGAAATTGGATTGGAAATATTCTATAGTAAATAGAATTTTATCTGAAGTCACCAGCTATCTTAGCAAGTACAGAGACAGTATTTTTCATTTGAAAATGTTATGTCTCTTCTTTGTAATTCCTTTACTAGATATATATCCAGAAGACTAAAAAGCACACTACAACAAAGATATTTGTACTAGAATGTTTACTGCAGCCCAATTCATAATTGCTAGGTCATCGAAGAAGCCCAAGTGCCCATCAACCCACAAATGAATCAATAAACTGTGGTATATGTATTCCATGGAATACTATGCAGCCTTAAAGAAAGATGGAGACTTTACCTCTTTCATGTTTACATGGATGGAGCTGGAACATATTCTTCTTAGCAAAGTATCTCAAGAATGGAAGAAAAAGTATCCAATGTACTCAGTCCTAG
>NW_003852578.1:1518856-1533751 GCF_000181295.1 Otolemur garnettii
ATAAATACATGGAGAAAATCTGCTAATTTTATGGCAATAATAAAAAGAATTTAATTTTGGAAAAAAGTATATTTGAGAAAAATACCAATAATACAGTATTAGAAGAAAATATGAGTAAAAACCTGATACATATTATTTATAGATTGGCCATACCTCATGAGTTGTCTTCTTGTAATCATTAATACCATGTTAGACTCTCAAAAGAATCAAAAATTTCCTGATAAATTATATTTTAACTGGAAACATATTAATATATATCATTCATAATTATTCTATGATCTTATTTTTAACCAATTAAACATAACAAATTTTGAATATTACTTTACAGTGCCTGGATAAAACTGTTTTTACTTTTTCAAAAAAGAATAACAATTTTATATTTAAATATTTTGCATTTCCGTTGAATTATGGTGGACTTTGGGTAGTAAATTTTTTATCTGAATCTGATGACTGTTCAAGGTAATAGTGCAATTATGACTAAAACCGGAAAAACAGAGACAAACCACTAGTGTTTAAACATACTGAAAAATGTGTAAAGCAAATGTGCTACTTACCTTTCAGTTTTAAGAAGAATATTATTCTAAGATTTCAAATACAAAATGATTACAATTAATTGCATAATATTTACAAACCTACTTGATTCTATCATATGTCCTTATAAACTTTATAAATCTTAGTGGATTATGTTTAGAGACTCATAGTAATTTATCTTGAAAGACATTTCAGCTATGAATTATGGAAAGATTTAGCATTACTATAAATAAAAGTAAGTAACCAGAAGAGAAATAAACTGTATAGTTTGTATTGTATTTGTATGTTTGTGTGTGGTTGTTTATGCATTATTATTCAAAGAGATTTTAATACAGTATTTCTATCAAAATGTCACATAGTTTTCTATGGCTATTAATTTAATCATGTTTTTTATACAAGAACTCAAGGAATTTTGAGCTGTTTGATTAAACAAAGAAGAATTACTTTCTATGAATTTTCAAAGTTCATAATAATTTGAAAAATTTCTTCAATTTAACTCTTAGTGAGTGTGTCTTGGCAAATGTCTAATACATGCAGTGATTGAAAACAGTAGAAAGCAGCTTCCATTTATTTTCTCGGTAGTTGCTCAAAGTAATGATATTATTATTCAGATCTCTAATTTGTTTGTGTAATCACATGTGTGTTTATGTAATTAAATGCATGTTTATGTATATGCATATTCTCATACACCTCTTTTAAGACTTCCACAAGATTGCTTCTTTATTCATTTTCAAAAAGAACTACTGAATTAATGGAGGTTAATAAAAAAAGTTTCTTAATAACTTAGTCACATATTTATAGTCCAGAAGATGATGAATTAACTTATGACTAATTCATGTGCTTTTAAAATAGAATCAGATGAATTTTGCAAAGGGCATATTTTCATTGTGGTATTTAGGAACAAGTTAATTTAAGAAGAAGAGATTATTTGGAACGTTAACTGAATGGTACATTTGGAATTTTTCAAGGCTTGATGATGTCCTTAAAATATAAAAGAGAAAAAAGGATGGAGAGGGGAGGCAGGGTATGTTTAGTTCATACTAACATGATAAAGTCAGGCTTTGTAAAATAATAAAATGAATTAGTGACAGCAGTACCTTTGGTGAGGAAATAATACAAATATTTCAAGTCTGTCTTTACCTTCTAAATTAGATTTCAATATATAAAATGAAGCAGTTTCTCAACATATTACTTAACTAACATACAGACAAGTAAAATAATATGCAAACTGAACGAATGCCTAATGACTTCCCCAGTAAGTAAGTAGTAGGAGGTGATGGAAAATAGCTATGAATATTTCAGAAGTTACAGGTTCACATTTTTGGTTATTTTGAGTATATGGAAATACAGCAGTTATAAATTTTAGTCCGTAGAGTTGAATATGCAAGAAAATCATGTTCTATTAATTTTGAAATCAAATTAAATCTTAAGGACTTCTCAAATAAAGTGAAGTAAAGTTTAATTTTAGTAAATATTTAGGCATCACTCCCAATATATATGAACCAAAATGAGTATAATCTAAGCTGATAGAATTATTTGACCTTCAGGCTCTGGGCAATTATATAACACCTAAGGAAAACTTCCATTAGCTTAGAGATCTATTGTCTTAGAGACCTATTGGGGTAAAACTGGGTTAGTCAAGTAATATCTGTTTTTGTTTGTTTGTTTAATTTTTATTCTTAAGACCAAGTCTCTTCACACTCCAAGGAAAAAGCAGCTTCACTGGAACCAACTGATGTAGGTCCCTATATCTCTATTTATGTCACTCTTGGATGACTTATTTTTATCTTCTAGCATTTTAAGGCAAGTGTTTCCCTCATGGGTAAAAAGAAATTTTATCAATTTATTTACAGTAGAAAGAAAGAAAGACAGACAGAAAGAAAGATGATAGATTTCTGACTTGGTGCCGGTAGCACAGTGGGTACAGTGTCAGCCACATACACCCACAATGGCGGATTTCCACTTGCTGGGCCAGTTAAACAACAATGACAACTGCAACAAAAAATAGCTGGGCGTTGTGACAGGGGCCTGTAGTCCCAGCTACTTGGGAGACTGAGGCAAGAGATCGCTTAAGTCCAAGAGTTTGAGGTTGCCCTGAGCTGTGACACCATAGCACTCTACCAACGGCGACATAGTGAGACTCTGTCTCAAAAAAAAAAAAGATAGGTTTCTGATGCAAAGAAATAAGAATTAGCTAGTTTGTGTCTCCTGCCCAGTGATAAATGGGTTGTTTGCTATGTCTGCTGTTGATTAGTTTGAGTTCTTTATAAATTCTGGTTATTAGGCTTTTGTCAGATTCATAGCATACAAATATCTTTTCCTATATTGATGGTTGTCTGTTTGCTTTAATTTTTGTGCCCTTAGCTGTTTAGAAGCTTTTCAGCTTGATTATGTCCCAGTGTATGCTTGTGTTGGTTTATTGACTATGGGATGGTGATATGCAGCTAGTTTTATCTCCAGGTTCTCTATTGTGTTCCATAGATCTATGTCTCTATTATTGTGCCAGTACCATGCTGTTTTGATCACTGTGGACTTGCACTATAACCTGATTGCACTGCCTGGAATTTCTAGCACTATGTTGAATAGTAGTAGTGATAGTGAACATCCTTGTCTGGATCCAGTTCTATGTAGAAAAGTTTTCAGTTTCACTGCATTCAGTATGATATTGGCTGTCGGTTTGCCTTCCCCTGAGAAGACAGATGAATGGCTAATAGACATATGAAAATATACTGAGTGTTCCTAATCATCAGAGAAATGCAAATCAGAACAACTTTGAGATATCACCTATCCCCAATGAGAAACGCCCACATCACAAAGCCCCCAAACTCCAGATGTTGGCATGGATGTGGAGAGAAGGGAACACTTATACACTGTTGGTAGGATTGCAAACTAATGCAGCCCTTCTAGAAAGAAGTATAGAGAATCCTTAATGAGCTAGAAGTAGACCTTCCATTTAATCCTGCAATTCCATTATTGGGCAACTACCCAGAAGATAAAAAATCATTGATCATAAGAACATTTGCATTAGCATGTTTATCATAGCTCAATTAACAATGGGAAGACGTGGAAACAAACCAAGTGCCCACCAACTCATAAATGGATAAACTATAGTATAGTATAGTATATGGATACTATAGAATTCTATTCAGCCTTAAAGAAAGATGGAGACTTTACATCTTTTGTATTTACCTGTATAGATTTGGAGGATAAATTTCCTAAGTAAAGTATCCCAAGAAAGGAAAAACAAGCATCCACTGTACTCAATACCCATATGAAACTAGTAGATGAAGAACTACATATACACCCAAGGAAAAAACACACTTAATTCAAGTAGAGAGTGAGAAGGAGAAGGGAGGGCAAGAAGAGAGGAGGGAGGGGGATTGATAAGCTCTCACCTAATAGGTACAATGTAAAGGTATATGGTGCTTGAACATTAGCTAATGAACAAACACAAACAATATGACCTAATCATTTGTACTCATATATTAATCTGAAATTTTTTTTAAAGAATTAATAGTTTGAGACATGTGAAGGAAAACTACAGAGGCAAAAATAAAATTATTTATTTATTTATTTTTGCATTTTTTTGCTGGGGCTGGGTTTGAACCTGCCACCTCCGGCATATGGGGCCGGCGCTCTACTCCTTTGAGCCATAGATGCTGCCCAACAAAATTTATTTTTTATTAAATATTCTCTTCCATTGTTGTTTCCATATTTTTAAAAGTCCTAACCAGAATTATCTTTATTTTAAAATAATTTAGTTTAGGACAAGGTTTGTACTTGACTTTTGCATATAAAACCAATACTAGCAATACTTTGAAGGGCTCGTTATCCTCCCAGATACAATTCCCTGTCTACATCACACAGATAAGCATTATTCTGAACTTGTGTTTTTTATAAAAATATGCATATATCTCCAAACATCCATGTAGTTTGCATGTTTTTGCCAGGGGTCCTCAAACTTTTTAAACCGGGGGCCAATTCACTGTCCCTCAGACCGTTGGAGAGCTGGACTGCAGGCCCCAGGATGAGTCAGCTGCTAAGAAGGACAGGCAATGGTGGCAAAAAGACCCGGTGGGCTGAATAAATGTCCTAGGCGTGCCACATGTGGCCCACGGGCTGTAGTTTGAGGACACCTGTTTTTGACTGAATTCTAATGGTAATATATAATTTAAAAAATTGACATTTCTTTCAATTATGTAAAGTATATGTGAGCTGTATCTATCTTTACACAGGTAGCACTACTTGACTCAATTTATTGCTGTATAGCATAATAATGATATGGACTGAATTATGTGCCTCAAAATTCCATATATTGAAGCGCTAATCCCCAATGTGACTGCATTTAAAGGTGGAGTCTTTGGGATACAGAAAACTTAGGGATTGGGGAGTGAAATGGTTGAGCATTAGTATCAAGAGTTTAGTTTTTAAATTATGATGTTCAGATATTTATTAAACTTTTATATAGAGGTTCTGTGCATGCACTTGAGAGTTTGAGAAAAGTATAGATTACAGATATATATTTGGAAGTATCAGAAAATAGATGATATCTGAAATCTTTAGGGTAAATGAGATAATTAATATTTAGAAAGAAAGGAGGACATAACTAAATCTGAGTAATCTATAAATGTAGAGGGATCTTGGGAATTTTCATAGAAAAATCAGAACAAGGAAGAGTAGCTAGTAAGATAGGAAGAGAGAATGAGAACACAGCATGCTGGAAGAAAAAGAGAGAAAGAGGAAAGAAAGGGAGGGAGGAAGAGAGAGAGAGGAAGGAAAGAAGGAAGGAAGAAAGGAAGGAAGGAAGGAAGGAAGGAAGGAAGGAAGGAAGGCAGGCTGTAATCCTAGCACTCTGGGAGGCTGAGGCAGGTGGATTGCTTGAGCTCACCAGTTCAAGACCAGCCTGAGCAAGAAGGTGACTCTGTCTCTAAAAATAGGTGGGCATTGTCACAAATGCCTATAGTCCCAGCTACTTGGAAGGCTGAGGCAAGAGAATCACCTTGAGCCCAACAGTTGGAGGTTGCTGTAAGCTGTGATGCCATAGCACTCTACCAAGGATGACAAAATGAGACTCTGTCTTAAAAAAGAAACAAAAAACAAACAAACAAGAAAAAATAAACAACTTACATCTAATCACTGTTAAATATATGACCAGCACTTTACTAAATTTGAGAATTTGTTTTCTCTGATTCACTGTTGTAATTGTAACATTCCTGTATTTTTCACATAGATTTATATTTATCAATTCAAGCCCAAAGACAAGTTACTCTTAAGTGCTTCACGCTTTAGAGTAATTCATGATCACTGCATTGTCTCTGCTTTTGTAGACTTTGATACTAGAAGGATCATCTTTCACATATGATGCTTTGTAAATATTCAACAAATGATGTAAGTGATTTTTTTTCTCAAACTATATTGTTAACTCAAGTATATCTTTGATCTCCAGAAGAATCTTATTCTATTTCAGGCAGATATAGAGATCTTACATGATTGACTGATAAGTGGAAGTGTACCAAAAAATCTCTAGAAGTATTCTGCCAATTTCTAACTTTACAGGAATTTTTCTCTTTTGACAACAGGCCATGCTTCATTGTGATTTTGATTAGATTAATCATAAGTTATATTATGAGGATGTCAACTTATCAACTGATTAAAGAGCTAAGTATGACAATTTCCTTTTATAAATGTGGTGCAGAAAATCATTCATTAATAACACGAATGAGAAGTGAGAAGTGCTGCCTTCCACTATTTTTGCTCATTTATTTATTTTAGAGTATATAAATTCCTTTCATTCTTCATATTTTGTGCTAAATTCCAATATTCACAGCTTAGGAAACCAATTAATAATTACATCTTCATGTAAGAGCAAACTGACTATTTTTTCAGCATGAGGGAACTTTGAGTACTTCATTAAATTATTATTTTAATATTTAATTTTAAATAACCTGAAAAATTAAAATTAATAGCATGCATTTAGACATTTAAAAAATTCATTTTTATGTTGAGTTACCTGCTACTTGAGTTTTAGGATGACTCATATTTTGGATTTCTTATTTTCACTTTAATTTTAATTTACTGCCCTGTACTATATCTCATCTGTGTATATTTTTTCCTTTACTTTTTCTTTAGTAACCTGAATCAACTCTACTCTCATTCAAGATTTGTGTTCTTAAGATATTACCATTAACTTTAGATATAGAATATTGTCAAAACTGCTTTTTGGAATAGAAACAACATTGTCATTTCATTAGAAGACTGTAACTTCATTCTGAAACGTTTCTTATTTAATTTTTAAGATTTCTTATTGGGGGGAGGGAATAAATGCTTTTCTTTTACTATAAAATTATAGTTTTTCTCAGCCAAGAATTACAACCTTGACTGTCTGGGTGTGTATTTAGGTTGACAGTTTCCTATATTAGATGAACAGCATTCATCACAATACAATTAGGAGATTTAGATATCTTCCCTTGGAGAGGCATTCTTTTAGAAGTGTCTGCACAGGCATTTCTCTGCTGGGAGAATGCAGTGAAGACCTCATTCTTGGCAAAGGAAAGCACCCCCAGAAAAAGAGGAAAACTAAACTAAGTGAGTTGGAACAAAGAAAAGTCAGCTAGTTTATGTTTAAGCTAGCCTTTGCTAGCAAGCTTCTTGCCTTTTCTGAAATTCTAGGGGATACAGCTTACAAACACCCTGCTGGGTCTGTGAGCATTCTGAGGAGAATAATGGTCATGGAAGAGACTATGACAAGTCCTAGAAAAAGATCCATCTTCTAGGGCATTTCCTGCCCGTTAAACAGGCAAAGCAGATACCCATTGTGGAGATTTGTATTTGCCTAGGGAAGAGACCAAGGGAGTAGGTCCAGCTCTGAGATATCCCACATAGCAGAGGAAAATCCTCTGTGGTGGTGATGGGAGGAAAATGCCTCCCTCCTATCCATAACCCTGATGGTGGTTTACTCCACAGAGAACTAGTGGAGCTTAACACCTCCCTAGAAATCTGTGTGCGAGACCTCAAGCAGGAGGCTCTCACAATCCAAGGCTCAGATGTCAGATTACTGAAGGCCACCCTAAAGATTAATTATAATAACAATAGAAGCTGATATGATCAATCCAATAAACTACAGACAACTTTGTTCCCTCCCTTGTCTTACCCTCTGGACAAATAGACTCCAATAAAACCAGAGTGGAGCAAAACACTCGGTGCCCTTGCCAGAATCCCATGAGGGGCAATGGACCCTGGCTCCCACTTCTAATTCTACTTTATGTCTCATTTTTTTCTTTACCATTGCTTCTACCTCTGTACTTCTTCAGTCGATTGCCGCCAGTTTCCACAGGTCTCAGCGGACACTGCTCTTGGGGAGGACCCCAACATCTCTCAATTATGACTACGTTAGTTTTGCTAAAAACTAAAATATATTCCTTATGTTCTCATAAGTTGAGCTGCTAAAAATGTTTAGTTAGTCCTTTATGGCAAGTGAAATACGTTCTGGTCAAAATATAAAGTTGCTCCTGTTCTGTACTTATTCTAAATTATGATAATTGTTTGATATGTTGCTTCAAAGATGAGAAGCAAATTAAAATTATTATTCTGTGTAAACATAATATGTAGGATGAGATATGAAATAAAATAAAACTTCAACTAATTGACACAAACTAAGAAGCTAGAACGTAAATATACATGTACTATGTGTAAGAATATATATAAAGTTAAAGATTATTTTTATTCAAAAAGTCTATATTAGTTAAAATTTTTTGGAGAAGATGTTCAGCTAACAAAATCTAAAAATTTATTTAAGTGGAAGGAGCTTCACTTTAAGCAATTTACATTGTTTAAAGTGTGTTTCTTTAATTAAAAAGATACTAATGGAATGGAAATAGCATTTGTTTATGTCATTTATGTCACGTTTTAATTCTCACAGCAACCCTATATATTATACAATCCTCAAGCTAAGATTAAAACTGGATTTGACTAACACAATAGCCTCAAGCTTACTTTAGTGTGCTAGCTTTCTACAAAGTACTGTTCCAGCAGCCTGTATCAAAATCCCCTGGGCATTTATGTTAAATCTATATTCCTCAACTTCACCACAGCCACCTGAAGCACAATCTCTGATTATGGGACAAGTTTTAATAATACGCATAGGTTAACTCCATATACACAAAGTTTAAAGGTAATGGCACCATGCCATACTTTTGTAATATTACTCTATTTTATGTTCAATAACTAAGTGTCCAGAACCATTGATTAGTGCAAAGATCTTAAAAAAAATTAAGTCATAAGCAAAATCTATTTTTAGCTGAGTATCTTGGTCCTGCCAAAATCAATGGAAGAACTGAAAACTGAACAGAGAAATGTAGTCTCTCCCTAGAGAAGCTAAGAGAGTGCAGCATAAATAAAATATCAGTGTGTTCAAGGTAGACAGTTCTGTGTACTGATACACAAGTTTCTCTGGTCAGGCAACCTGTTCAGTTACTGAAGTAGATTCAGTGAAATGACAAGCCAATGATGATATCTAATGGAAAGAAAACACAACCTGCAAATGCTACTAGTTGTTCAAGTACAGAAGCTCATATTAACAATGATCTCCATAAATCTAGTATGACTCTAGCTAAAGTCCAGCTCCAGAAACATGTTATAACAGTATGGAGATACCTCAAAGAACTAAAAGTAGACCTACCAGGTGATCCAGCAATACTACTAGGTATTTATTCATAGGAATAAGAGATATTTTATCAAAAAGACACTTGCACTCAAATATTTATTACAGCACAATTCACAATTGCAAACATGTAGAATTGGACTAAACACCCATCAGTTTATCAGTGGATTCAGAAATTGTAGTGTATATCTACCATGAAGTACTATTCAGCTGTAAGAAGCAATTAAGTAATGTCTTTTGCAGCAATTTGGATGGAACTGTAGACCGTTAAGTGATGTATCTCAGGAATTGAAAAACAAATACCACGTGTGCTCTATAATAATTAAGAGTTAATAAATAGGCACATGTGGGTGCAAAGGAATGTAAAGATTATGTCTTGGAAATAATAAGGAGGGAAAGTGGGAGTGTTGAAAACTTACCTTTCAGGTATAATGAACACTATGTTTGTGATTAGTACACTAAAATCCCCTACTTAATTTAATCAAATGTATTTGCATAATAAAAACATTTGTACTTCCTTAATATTTTGAAATTAAAAAAACATTTTTTTAAATGCTGACATTTAATCACAGTTATAGATGTTTTATTGATAAAATAGAATCTAAGAATGAAGAGTATTAATTAATGATATTTTTATTTTGGAATCTATTCTGCCACATATAACCAGGATGGATACTGGGTTCAATAGAAGAAAATGTTTAGTTAATGTTAGCAGGTGATAAAGTATGAATAAGAACCAGTAATGATCCAGGGAACTTTGACTAGATAAACATTTAACTTATAACATTTCATCATGATTTCAAAAACAGTAAAAAGATTTTTTATCAGATTATTAATTGAATTGAAAGAAAACAAGAATAAAAGAAAAGGTCCAGGAACTCAAATTTCATTTAATATCTTCTGAAATAGCAATGTTCTAGTGATAAGAAAACACAGATAATTAAAGCAGAGAAATGTAGGTTGTTACTTGTGTCTTGGAAGAGTATCTCAAAAATAAATTTCTCCCCATCCCCAGACCCTTACCTAAAGGAAACAGAAAAGAAAAATCCCTCCATCCTAGGCTTCTTTGGGCCTAGTTAGAGTCATATGAATATTTTATCAATGATTGATTTTGGTTATTATGCTTAGACTCTAAAATTTATTTATTTATTTATTTTAGAGACAGAGTCTCACTTTGTCTATGTGGTCACAGCTCACAGCAACCTCCAGCTCTTGGGCTTAGGCAATTCTCTTGCCTCATCCTCCTGAGTAGCTGGAAATGCAGGTGCCCCCCACAGTGCCCAGCTATTTTTTTTATTTCAGTTTGGCCAGGGCTGGATTCAAACCTGCCACCCTTGGTATATGGATTTGGCACCCTGCCTACTGAGCCACGGGTGCCGCCCAAAACTCTAAAATTTAAATAGTCAAACTTAGGTAGACAGGAGTCTTAAACTATATTCATAACCTCTTGGCTCTGAACTATAGACCCCAACTCTGTACTTGGCACATATGTGGTCATTATGATTTGCTCAAATCTATTCTGCTGTAAGGCAATCTTAGTACTTTTTCTGTTGCAAAATTATGCCTTGAATTCACTAATAGCATTTTTGAGGCCAAATATCTACTTATGCAATTTTTATGCTAAAAGTTGTGTATAGATTCCAATCAGGATGCTGCCTTTCAAATATTAGCCAGTATATTTTTCACTCTGATTCTAATATTATTACTGAACCAAAATTTTAGGCAGCATAGTAAATATTACTGATGATTTTCCTTCCTATGTACTGCTCAACTATGTGAACTTTATCCTCTGGCTTCGGAATCAGACATTCTCTAATAGGCTCCTCAGCTTCGGGGAACTGCCTTGTAATTCAATCCCAACTCCTGGGATTGATTTTCTCCTCTATTAAGTATGTTCTGAAATTTAACATATTATTTGCTTAATATTCTTGATATGAAAAGCCCTATATTATTAATAGAATGCAACTCACAAGTCATAATAATCATTGCTATTATAAGCCACAACTCATAGTGGTCAATATTGATTTCCACTTTGTGGCAGCATTATGATTCCAGAGGCACAATTATTATGAGATAGAAAAAGGTTTGGTTGAATTTATTGACTTAGAGTAAAATAGTTGGAAAATCTCCATATAAAACCGAAGATTGATTATTAAAATCATTAACCAATCCATGTAATAATACTATATGCCCTTATGCTTAATATCTACCAATTATGGCAAAATATTCATATTTCAATTGGAGTAGGCACACAAAGTAAAATACATGTGTATTCTTTTTCATTCTCTTTTCTTAAATTTGGTGATATTGACAAATTTAGACATGGTAATTTCACTTAAAATCTTTCTAAACAGTCATAGGTAGACCAACTTGGAAACTATTTTTGCAGTGAATCTTTTTTTCTTTATCATTGAATTTTATTCAAGCCTTTTAATCAGTTTTTGTAGCAGAATACTTGAGTGTAATCTTCTGTTTAAGATTGTTGACTTTTCATTTAACCAGACTCTATTTTGGCCTGCAACATTTATTGGAAATACCATTGATATGGACTTACCACACTAGTTAGTGTAATGAATGTAAACAAAATGAAGTGAACATTAACTGTTTATCCAAAATAAGAACTTCAGAATCAACTAGTACAGAACACAAATGATGTATCTAGATTACGTTAGGACTTTTTCCTAACTGTGCTTTAGTTGTTTATAAAATTAGAATAATATCAATTAGACTTGTTAAATGGGTTTAATATACTAGAGAAGAATCAGTGATTTATTAAAGTTTTTAAAATATTAATAAGCCAATCAAGGTCATATTCTTATGATTACCTCAAAGCTGTGAACATGACTTTTTCTTAAATATAGATATTTAATTCAACATTAAATGATATAATAATTTATTTGTCCAAGAATTAATATGTGTCAACATCAGCTTATTTGTTTTCACCTACCAGTGGTTCAACTTAATCTGATCCCTTCTTTATGAATAAAATCCCCAATTAGGACCTGGCTTGATAACATAAGGTTTAATTCACATTTAAGCCTAATGTTTTCCATTTAGTTTTCTCTTTATTTTACCCAACTTTTCCAATTTCTTTACCTATCCTTTCATCAGGTACATTTATCTGATTGTTATAAATTTTAAACCTACTATCCTTCCTATATGATTTTTTATGTCAAAATAAACTTCATGTTCTACACCTAAGAAATATGTATTATTTTTCTCAGGGCCATGCCAGTCAGAATTTTTATTTGATTTACACTGAAGGAAATTGTGAAGAAAATAGGACAAGAATTTATTAAAATCATATACATAAACTTCCTACTTCTATTTCAGGAGGAACTGTGTTGCAAAGGGTGCCAATACCAAGGTGAAACTACGAAATAAAAGAACAAAGAAATTCAGGCAAAAAAAAAAATATCAGTTTTTAAATTCAGTAGAATTAGTGGTCACAGAATCACCAACTGCCCCATTAAACAAGTTGCTGCAGGGGACCAAAGCACTGGCTCACCCAGGCAGGATGCAGCCTGCCATTAGAAAGAAGAATCAGAAAGAGTCAGCTAGAGTTTTGTATAATTTCTTCATCTTGATCATTTTACCATGGTTATGTAAGATGTTAATATTAGGAGAACCTGGGAGAAGAGTTAAGGAAACTATTCCTTTTTTGTAATCCTATAAATCTCATATTTTGAAATAAAAAGAGAGGATGGGACCACGATGGTCTGCTAAACACAGGTAGGATATGCTTCCTCTATGGAGAGGAACCAGAGTAGTAAGCAGATACTCATATTTCAAACAACTTATCTAGGAGAGAAGCGGGGATTTACCAGAGAAGTGAAGGGAGCTCTAAAAGAAAGTAGATGGTTCAAGCCAACTTGCCCAGCTAGGAAGTACTCAGTGAGAGTCAGGATAAGCTCCTGGACAAAGAGCTGTTTCCTGGGGGAGACAGCAATGGTTTCACAGTCTAGAACAAATGTTTACAGTCTTAGCTACAGGAGAATTCCTTGACCCACAGGGTCCTTGGTCCTAACATAGGGAGCTGCCTAGAGATTGCACAAAGGTATTGCTTGAGAAAGGGAATCCATATGAATACCATGGGCATGTGAGCCTAAGCAGCTTCATCTGGGTTTCATTAGCAGTGTCTACATATCAGGGATTTATAGATGCAGCCGGTGCCTCTGTGCTGCTCCAAGGCACAAGACTAACTATGAGGTGCTCTGTTGCACCCCTGGCAAAGTCATCACCACCCTGCTATGAGCTATTCTTGAGACTGAGACACAAGCAAACCACAGTCCCTACAGCTTCTTGACCAGGCACAAAGTCCTAGGAGGGGCCCCCTTTCTCTCTGGTGACAGCCCCAAGGGTACTGTTGAGGATTAAACACTGAGCTGCACCCTGCCCTCAGGACAAATTTAGACTGATGTGGCAGCAGCTGCTGCTTAGCTGAGAAGGGACATGGAAACCTGGGATAAAACCCATTCTGCACAACAGGCTCATGTGAGACTGAGACTGGAGTAGACCACACCTTCACAGCTCCTTGTCCATGCTGCTTGCCTGAGAAGGATCCTGCCCTCTCTAGTCCCACAGCCTTACCATTTTGAGAGTTTAACACTTCATTGAGCCCTGTCCTTAAGCTATATTTGGGACTTATTTTTAACTACAGCCACCACCAGACAATGAGGTAGAGAGAGACTAAGCTTTCCTACACACATTTAAGATAATATCCACTCCCTGCTATAGGCAGCGTGAAACTGGAAAATAGCTGGCCCAATCCATAGCAGCTATCAGCAGCACCAGCTACTTGGATTCTAATGAGGAGCTCCACTGTCATTACTGCCAATATCCACATCACACCAGGTGCCCAAGGGCCTGAGAAACAGCCCGTGTGTCAGGCCCACTGTAACCACTAGTGGCTTCTGAGCAAACCCTCTAGAGGCCCAAGAGTTGGCCCTCTGGGACCACTAACACCAGTATCAGTATAAGCTGCTCTGGGGACTAAAAACAGATATAGTTAGCCTACTGCTGCCACCAGCAAGGCCTGAAGACTAGCTCAGTTGACATCTAAATCCCAGAAAAACTTTATATCCTCAACTAATAGTTGTACCCTAAGCCACGAAGGAAATCACAGATATTACTGACCCTGTGTACTACCAAAGAAACCATACAAAGATCAGATAAGACTTCTATTCCACATACTACTGGAGATCCTCACCAAAGCAACTGGGCAGGGGGAAAAATAAATAAATAAAAAGCATCCAAATTATAAAATAAGAAGTGAAATTATTTGTTTGTGGTTATGATCTTATATTTAGCAAAATCCAAAAAATTCACTGAAAAACTGTTAGATTTGATAAATGAGTTCAGTAAAGTTCTAAGATACCAAATCAATGTACAGGCACTATTAGTGTTTCTATATGGTAATAATTATCTAGCCAAGAACTAAATCAAGAAGGCCATCTCATTTACACCAGAAACAATAACAAAACCCCAGAAATATATTTAGCCAAATATATGAATAATCTCTACAAGGAAAACTACAAAACACTGATGAAAGAAATTGTAGATGAGACAAACAAGTGGAAAATCATTCCCTGGTCATGGATTGGAAGAACTAATGTCATTGTAATGACCATACTTCACAAAGTAATCTACAGTTTCACTACATTCTCTATCAAAATACCAATGCCATTTTTTTTTTTTTTTTTTTT
>NW_003852578.1:1533922-1558194 GCF_000181295.1 Otolemur garnettii
AACATGAAATGCCAGTCCAGAGTAACCCCTTCTAGGGATCATGAGGTAGCTACAGTAGAAGATTTCTCCTATAAAGAAATGTTAGAAATGACAGAAGGGGAATTTAGAATACATATGATGAAAATAATGAAGGAAATTGCTGAGAAAGTGGAAAACAATCAAAAAACAATGAATGGAATTGTTGAGAAAGTGGATAATAACCAAAAGGAAATTAAAAAAACAGAATCAAATAAGAGATGAATGATACAAAGAATACAGAAAGTATATAGCAGAGCTGAAGGAACTGAAGCAGTCAATTAGGTAACTCAAAGATGGGACAGAAAGTATTCACAACAGATTAGACCATGCTGAAGTAAGAATCTCAGAAGTAGAGGATAAAGCTCTCGAGATAACCCAAATTGTTAAAGTGGCTAAGAAGAAGAGAGAGAAAGCAGAACATTCACTGATAGAATTGTGGGACTCTATGAAGCATTCAAACATAAGAGTTATAGGTATCCTAGAAGGGGAAGAAGAATGGCCTAAAGGAATGGAAGCCATTCTAGAGAACACTATAAATGAAAGTTTCCCAAATATCACTCAAGATTCTGTCATACTCTTTTCAGAGGGATATCAGTTCCCTGGTCACCTCAACTCAAATAGACCTTCTCCAAGGCATATTATAATGAATTTATCTAAAGTCAAGACAAAAGAAAAGATTTTGTAGGCTGCCGGGAGTAAGTACCAGCTGACCTACATGGACAAAACTATCAGGGTGACCCCAGACTTCTCTACTGAAACTTTTCAAGGTAGAAGACAATGGTCATCTATCTTTAACCTACTTAAACAGAACAATTTCCAGCCCAGAATTCTATATCCCACTAAGCTAAGCTTTAAAATTGACAGAGAAATCAAATCTTTTGTTGATACGCAAACACTGAGGAGAGTTGCCATAACAAGACCAGCTTTACAGGAAATATTTCAACCTGTCCTACACACTGACCATCGCAATGAACCTTCAGCAAAGTAAACACCCAGAAATTAAAGGAAAGAATCTAGTTTCCACAATGATGCAAAAGACAAAACTAAGCAATGGACTTTCACAAAATAAGATGAATAGAAAATGACCACACTTGTTAATTATCTCAATAAATGTCAATGGCTTGAATTCCTCACTGAGGAATTTTTTCCACTATTTTTAAGGAGAGATGATTTTTTCCCCTCCTATAAAATTTATAAGAAAGGGAATTAAAAGGAGGTTTTGATATTGGGTTATTGATTCAAATGACAGATATCCACTGCAAGGGCCTAGTAATTACTACATTATAGAAAAAAAATTCTCAGATCAAACAATTGCTCATTGGCACGATTTTCCCTTCATTTCCAATACCTTGGGTTTATTCAGTCAGTATGAAATGTAGTACTTGTTGATGAAGTCCTAAGGCAATTCCCTAAATACCTTATGCTTTATCTTTTGGAGAAACTATACAGATGTGGCAGGTATGGTAGCATCTTCACTTTGGGTGGGAGAGGTGTTCAAATGTGTGAGTCAATTATTAGGTCATTAAAAAGAAAATTCTATTTTGAATCAAAAGTTTAGTTTATTATATATGTATCAAGCAAGAGGCAGTATAGTTGATCAAAGTATGCATCTGAACTGTAGACACAGATTTGCCATCTTAACAGTAGTTTGTTTATCCCACCAGCATAAGCCTGGAGAGTAAGAGGCCATGACATCACAAAAAGCATTTTCCAAAGCTTGCTGAGAATTGAATATTCTTCCTTGAAAGAAGTGGTCCAATTGAATATTCTTACTTGAAAGAAGTGGTCCAAAGAATTGGTAGTCAGTTTATGCAAGGTCTGGTGAATATACTGGACGACAGAGAGTTTCCAATTTCACCTTCTGTATGTTGAGCAGTGCTGTTTATATGACATGTGGCTGAGTATTATCTTGCAAGAGGACTGGCCTGTCTCAATTGATCAATCTCAGCTGCTTAATTACAAGCATCCTCATCATTTCAACCAACTGGTTGCAGCAGACATCTGCTGTAATTGATTGACCAGGTTTCATGAAGGTGCAGTTAGTAGATAATACCAGTGCTGGATCACCTAACAGGCACCATTAGCTTTTGTTTTTTTCCTCCTTTTTAATGATTATTCAGTTCAGTAGTTTGTTTTTATGCTTCAAATTTATCCAACCATTGTGATAAATACTTTAGATTATAAAAAAAAAATCCATTTTTTATTACATGTAGCAATTCTGTACAACAATTGATTGGCTTTATTTTGTGACAGCAAAGAAAGGCAAGCTTTGAGATGATTTCTCTTCTGATGCTCACTTAAGTCATGTGAAACCCCTATATCTAGCTTTATCCTTGTAGTTTCTGTCAGTGGGGTCATTGAACACATGTTTCCTCTCTCGATGACCTACCACTAATTTTAATTTCTCCAAATTCACGTCAGTCCAATCTTCCTCCTTCTAGGTGCAACAGTCAAACAAGAGCTGCCTCTAGTCGGCCATGTTTCCCTTTCTCTCCCTTAGTAAAATTTTTAAATAGGACCCAAATACAATGTCATTTGGTAGGATGGCAGAAAGACATGTTAGTTGAGTATGACTTATAGAGCACTACAGTAAAAATGAATCTCTGTACTCCAGTATTATTGGTTAGAGCTCTATGGGTTCTTACTATTCCCAAGACTCAGCTATTTGGGTTGCTCTTTTTGAATCCTTAAATAAACATTCCTCTGAACTTCTCTTTTGGAGTTAATTTAAGATTTAAGATTTCTACTATATGTGTATTGGTTTCTGGTTTCTACTATATGTGTATTAAATGAATATATTAGAATTTAATTGACTTTGCTTAAGATTATGTGAATGTTACATCTTTTAAGATTCCACAATGATGATTTTAACATGTTACATCATAGGCCATATGCTGGTCATCATGTATTTATATCATGTGTGCTTAGTCTGATATCTACTTTCATTAGTTTAGATATTATATGAGGTCTGACAAATAAGTGTGCAAACTCATCCTACAAAAAGTGGTGTATACTTCATGGCTGAATATCACTATGGTCACCTTCACAGTACTACCTTTGGGAAACTGTGTACCAATAACAGTGCCTTTGTGACCACCAGAACTGCCTTTGTTTAGCACAAAAAGACATGCAAAAACAATAATGAAAGCCACTCAGCAAGACACTGCCACGCATCAACATGAACTCATCTGTGAGACACTGATATTCCAAGGTTATGAAACCTTACCACATTGTTTGTACAGTGCTGCCAATGTAAATGCACAGTGACAAGTTGATGAACTTAATTGTCAACCTCATATGCAACAACAGCATTGATGTTCATTCCAGAAAGAGTTCCAAAATTGCTCTGAAGGGTGAATGAGGTGCTGGCATTCTATTCATAGCTTCTTTAAGGGAGTACTCTGAAGGTGTAGTGACATTCAGCAGTGAAGTACGTAGCACTTTTTCTAGGATGAATTCATGAACTTAATTTTCAGACCACCATATTATTCAATTGAATATTTTGCTTATCTTTTAAAATATTTCCTCCTAGGTGGGGCCTGTAGCTACCCTACCCTAGGTGGGTAGGGTGCCGGTCACATACACCAAGGCTGGCATGTTCAAACCTGGCCTGGGCCAGCTAAACAACACTGACAATTGCAACAAGAAGATGGCTGGGCATTGTGGCAGGCACCTGTAGTCCCAGCTACTTGGCTTGCTGAGACAAGAGAATTGCTTAAGTCCAAGGGTTTGAGGTTGCTGTGAGCTGTGACACCACAGTACTATACCAAAGGTGACCTACTGAGACTCTGTCTTAACAAAAAAAAGAAAAAAAAATTTCCTCCCACAACTTTTAAGACTGAGATGACTAAATTGAAGAACCATAATTTTTTGCTTTATTTTGTTCATATTATCATTATGCTTTCTAATATTACACAAATGGAAGATATACTTTATGTATAATGCTTGTGTTATAATAAAGAAAAGTAAATGATCTCTTAAAAGTCAACACTTATATTTGGAAAAATGATTTTTAAATTTTGGTAAAACATTCCTTATTAATGTAATGTCATGATATAAAATTACTTTTATATATTTTTATATTTTAAAGTATAATCAAAAACTGAATTATTTTGACATCTATGTATGTAGATAAAGATTAGAAGTACTTAGGACTAAGACACATCTCATTTTTATGTCCTCCAATTGTGTCCATATTATAGGGAGCTTATAAATTTTATTTTTGGCCTGGAAGAAGGTTAACTAACCTGAACCATTATGTGGCATTTTTCCACATGTAATATGAAGTTTACTACATACTTAAACTTCTTAGTCTCCTCTCAACTTAAATGCATGTATGAATAATAAATCTTATGGTCGTATTTTTATAAAAATAAATTGGATCATTTGACATTGTAATGAATGCCTATTCTAGTTAGTAATAAGACTGGGTAAACATCTACATTGTGGAGCTCCCCAGAGTTCTTAATTCTGACTATGGTGGCATCACTGCATTGACAACAATATTTTAACCCTATCTGGAAACAAATTTCTATGTCTTCAACTATTTCAACTCTCCCACTTTAGCTCCAAAAATATGGTAACTAAAATGGCTCAAGGAATGCTAGATTTCTGACAAGAATTTTAACATTCACTAAAGTCTTAAATCATATTTGATGTATCTTCTTGGGAGCTAGCAGATTGTGGCCTAGTATCTCTGATCCAAAGTGGTTTTGAAATAAAAATAATTTGGTTGTTTTAATTATAATAAATATGACAATTATTCTTTAACCTTTGAGTTACCACTGACAGTCATCATACCATGTTTGATATGTACTAGAAGCTAGTCTGAATGAGCTACAAATAAATTCAAAGTACATATATGCTTTTCAGAGATGAAAATGTTAAGTCCCTCTTTACCTCACTAAAAGAAGAGAGAGCAAAGATTCAGAGACTATGTTCAGCTGCTGAGAATCTGACTCCTTAGGCTGTGTAATGAAATAAAAATACTCTTCTCAAACCAGGCAAGTTATGAACATAATGTTATAACAATATTACTATAACTTATGTCCCCTCTGGCAATGCTATTGATTCATGATTTTTTTTTTTTGTAAAATCATCAACAGGTATGCTGAACTAGAAATATACAGTTTTTTTACATATACAAAGTAAAAATGGTGCTAGAATAAATGTCTTAGAGCCACAATTATAAAAAATAAGGCATAATAAAACCCCAGTTTTTAAATGACATGTTAGTGTAATTGTTATAACTCCTATATTTTTGTCTACCATGAAGTATTTATTGATGCTCTATGTGAGATTATAACTCAATTTATAACCAAAGAAAGTCAGGGGCTCTGCTCAATTGCTTTACTCCAATTAGTTAATGAGTTTTTTTGAATTGTTAGAGCTTTCCTTGTACGTACAAGCTTGACGAGACCAGAGGCTAAATTCTCCCATTAGACATCCATCTGTAATTATCACTAGTTTCAATGAAAATCTCTACATAAATAGCTTGGGGTAGAATTTAGATCCAGAAAACAATATCTGGAAAAATTCAGTAAATGTTGTATTTTTCCTAACTCATTACTTTGATAATTAATTTAGCTAACAATATCTTAACACAAAAATGCCTGTTTCAAAATGCTAATTGCTTATTACAAAGCAGAGATAACCTTACATTTTTGTTCTTGAATCACTCTTGTATGTTTAGAAATAAACTTTAAGTGAATTGGAGAGTGAAAAAGACTGTTAAATGTATTCAGTGGTCTCAAAACTGTGGTAATAAAATCTTTCTTGTGATCCATGGAAAAAAATTTCACATGCATTGACTGTGATTCAGGATATGACAAATACTTCTTTGTATAAAGTGTGTAGTCATATAAGAGATAAAATCAACTTTTTAGAGCCCTGTAGCACTTAGCTGCCCTCAGTGATAATTAGAGATTGACTAGGTTTTAGTTGCAAACCATAACTATGGTATAAATCGAAGTACTGATGCTGTATTTTGCTTCTGTGATTTGTGCAATTAGCATTTTTTCCTCTATAGAATAAATATTTTAGTTGAAACTGTGGCATGATCATTCCATTGTCTATATCTTTCATGCTGCTAGTTTTACTTGAGATATATTAGGGGATATAAGGATAAAAATTTGAGAAAGACAGAAGCATGTGTGGTGAAGCTGTTATCTTTCAGCACGGTATTTATTAATAGAATAAAAACACTGCACGACTGGGATACTACTAGTCAATTATCATTTATTATCATGTTTTTGTTAAGAAAGATAAAATAATGGTGGTGGCATTATTATTATGTGTCAGAAACAATACTATTTAGTTAGAGGTAATTGATTATGCACCAGGTGTGGGGATCAATCCATTTTCTTTCGTAATAAATTTTAATCCAAACTTCCTTTTTGTAGTGATTAAACAAAAATAATGTTTTTACTTTCAGTATATCACAGAAATTTAAAAAATTATTCAAAAATAATTTTTGTGTGTCTACATTATTTTTCCAACTTTATGGAAGTATATTTGAATATATTTGAGATATACAATGTGATGTTTGGATGTACATATATTGTGAAATGATTACCATAACCAAGTAAGTTAACACATGCATTACCCTACACAGTTGCCATATTTTTTTCTTTGGTGTGGTGAGAACATTTAAGATCTAATTCTTAGCAAATTTCAGGTACATAATGCAGTATTATTAACTATGGTCCTTGTGTTATACATTAGATGTCCAGAACTTACTCATGTTATACCTGAATATTTGTACTCCTTAATCAACATCTCTCTATTTCCCTAACCCACCAAACCCTGGTGATCACCATTTTACCTCTGTTTTTTATGAGTTTAATTTTTTTTGGATTCCACATGTAAGGGAGATCATACAGTATTTTTCGTCCTCTGACTCCTTGTACTTAGGAAAATACTCTCAAGATTCATTCATGATGTAGAAAATGGCAGGATTTTTTCTTATGTCTGAATACTATTCCGTTGAGTATATATATATTCCACATTTTTCTGATGCATTCATTCCTCATCGGATACCTAGGTTGTTTCCATGTCTTAGCTATTGTACGAAATGCTGCAATGAACATGAGAGCTCAGATAGCTCTTGAGATACTCATGACATTTTTTTTTTTTTTCTGGATATACACCTAAAAGTAGGTCAATTGATCAAGTGGTACTTTCACTTTTAATTTTCTGAGGAACTTTCATAGTATTTTCCATAAAGATTGTACTATTTTGCATTCTTACTGATAATGCACAAGGGATTCTTTTATTTCCCATCTTTGTGTAAACATTATCTCTTGTCTGTTTTGGTAATAGCCAAACTATCAGCAGTGGAATGATATCTCATTATGGTTTTGATTTGCATTTCTCTGATAATTAGTAATACTGAGCACCTTTCCATGTACCTGATGGCCATTTGTATGTCTTCTTTGGAAATACATCTATTCAACTTCTTTGCCTTCTAAAAATAAGATTATTTGGGACTTTTCTACTGAGTTGTATGACTTCCTGATATAATTTGGATACTTACTCCTCTTTATCAGATATATAGTCTGTAAATATTTTCTTCCAGTTTATAGGTTATTATTTCATTAGGTTGATTGTTGTGTAGAATTTTTCTCGTTCTTGACACATTTAAGTCTTTAATTAATTTCACCTTAATTTTGTGAGTAGTGTAAAGATGTAGGTCACATTTCATTCTTCTGCATGTAAATATCCAGTTTTCTTAGCACCATTTATTGGAGAGACTCTCTTTTCTTCATTGTGCATTCATAGCACCTTTGTCAATATTAATTGACCACTTATATGTGTATTTATGGCCTCTTGGTTCTGTTTCATTGGTCTACATCTGTATTTTTATGCCAATATCTTAGTGTTTTCAATGTTATACTTTTGTAACTTTTGGCTTTTTCTTTCTCTAGATTGCTTTGGCTATTTGGGGTATTTTTGTGATAACTATATAGTAATTTTAGGACTTTTCCCCCTACTTCTGTAAAACTAAATAACATCAGGCTTTATTTATTTATTTATTTTTGAAACAGAGTCTCACTTGTCATCTTTGGTAGAGTGCTGTGGCATCATAGCTCACAGAAACCTCCAACTTTTGGGTTCAAGTGATTCTCTTGCCCCAGCCTCCTGAGTAGCTGAGACTACAGGTGCCTGCCACAATGACTGGCTTTTTTTTTTTTTTTTTTAGATGTGGGTGCTCACTTTTTCTCAGGCTGGTCTCAAACCTGTGAGCTCAAGCAATCCACTATTGTTGGCCTCAGATTGCTGGGATTATAGGCATGAGCTACTGTGCCCAGCCTGGCATCAGGCTTTTGATAGGAATCTCATTAATAGGGCCTATACATCATTTTGGGTAGTATAAACATTTTCATAATATTAATTTTTCCAATTGAAGAACATGGAATATCTTTCCATTTATTTGTGTCTTCTTTAATTTTTTTCATTAATACTCTATAGTTTTTAATGAAATGATCTTTCACCTCGTTGGTTAATTTAATTCCTAAGTACTTTCATGTTTTTGATGCTGTTGGAAAAGTGATTGCATTTCTTTATTTCTTTTGAAGATAGTTACTAATGCATATAAATGCAACTGACTTTAGTATGTTGATTCTGCATCCTATACTTTACTGAATTTATTAGTTCTTAACTCTTTTTTGTTGTTGAAGTCTTCAGTGTTTTTAATATATAAAATCACATTGTATGCAAATAGAAAATGCAACCTCTTTTTTACCAGTACAGGTTTTCTAAAATTATTTCTTCTTGCCCGATTGCACTCTCTAGGACTTCTAATACCCTGTTGAATAGAGGGTAACAATGGAAACTATAGGAGTATTTCCAGTCTGCACTTTCTGATCTGATGGAGCTGTAGGCTATATTCCTTAGTTGGGCCTGTCTAATGGCATGGGTTCCTGCTAATATGGGATCATAGGCTGGGCCTGGGCACTAGGCTGGACTACTGTCTGGGGACCCAAACCAGGCAGACCTGTTGAACATGTGCCCTGATCAGACATTGCTGCTGGTTTTGCTGTGTGGATAGTTACAACAACTGGTGAGGTTTCTGGTTTGGCAATACAGCTAGTAACAATGTGGTTCCACTGCCAAGATCTAAGTGCTAGTTACTTTAAGCTCCACTCCTTTTCTTTGGTCTTAGCTGATCCCCAGTGGACTAGGCCCACCAATGCCCTCAGTGTTCCCCTTGTGAACCTCAAAAAATGCATTACAGAATGCTGAGGAAGCTGGACTCCCATTGGGTTGCTCTTTACTCCAATGGGGAAACCATTGGCTCAGAGGAAACGTTTTGGTGTGGCACTTTTGCCACTCTGGGTAAGGAGCTATGTAAGCAAAGTAAAACCACACATTCTATCCCTCTAATAAAGGTTTATTTGGGTTTTGTGGTCTAATCAAGCACTTAAGGTTTCCCTGGGTTCTAAGATTGTCACAAAGGTGTCTTAGTCTGTGTAAATTTGCTAGCTGGTTTTTCTGTGAGGGGGAATAATACTAGAAACTTTCTATTCTACTATCTTGCTGATGTCAAAATGATTATAAATATTTATTCATTTCATTTTACTTTGGAGAGAGGATGTCACTCTTTCACCCATGTTGAAGAGACACATCATCATCATAGCTCCCTGTGAGTTCAAACTCCTGAGCTCAAGCTATCTTCCCACCTCACTTGCTGGGAGTAACTGGGACTAGAGTTGCATGCTGCCTTGCTAGACTAATTTTATTTTTGTAGAGATGGGTACTTGCTATGTTGCCAAGGCTTGTCTAAAACTTCTAGGCTCAAGTGATCCTTCTGCCTTGACCTTCCAAAACATTGGCATTACAGCTGTGAGCCACCACACGTGGCCTAAGCATTATATTTTGTTATTAAATATAATACAGAATGACAGATTTACAGGTAAAAAATAGTTACAATTTATAGTGCCCAGGGGGAAAAAATAGAATTTTCAGTGCAAACAGATACCTGCAGTGTCATGAACATCTCTTATCTTCATTGTGATTAATTGTCCTGATTTTTAAGAAAACTATTTCATTGTTTTACATAGTTTGCTATGTATATTAAATACATAAAAACATTTAATTTTGTTATTTGAAAAAATGTAAGCATGGGAAAAATTTTGAATGTACATTTTTTGCTTTTGAATTTATTCTACTCTCTAGATTCTATTTTTTCACTTCTTTGATAACACTAACATTGACATTATAAACATTTTTGTAACTTGTGTAAGATCTGACTGTGTCTAAATTTGTGATCAGTTTTTTCTTTTTCGTCTTTGATGTCCAATTGTTATGGCATCATTTGTTAAAAAGACTATGTTACCACTATTATTTTCCCTTTGCTCTTATGTCAAAGATCAGTTGATTGTATTCAGGTGCATCTAATATTCTTTTGACAAATACCACACAATCTTAATTACTGTAGTTTAAGTCTTTTAGTAGGATGGTGTCAATCTTCTGACTCTATCCTTCTCTCTCAACATTCACTTGAATCTATTGGACCTTTTATCTCTCTCCATATATTTTAGAACAAGTTTGTAAATATTTAAAAATAAATTTCTGGGAGTTTGTTTGGTATTATGTTGAATCTTAGATCAATTTAGAATGAAATTATATCTTGACAATATTAAGTCTTCCTAGACATTAATATGAAACAATCTCATCATTTGTCTAGTTCATATTTGGTATATTTTACCAGAGCATTGTAGTTTTCCACATATATAGATCTTGTATATGATTTTGTTAAATTTACAACTGTTTTTATTTTTTAAGTGTTAATGTAAATGGTAATGTATTTTATTTCAAATTCCACTTGTTCATTGCCAGCAAATAGAAACATGATTGACTTTTGTATATTGTTTTTTGCAAACGTTCTATAACAGCTTCTTAGTTCCAGAAGTTGTCAATTCTTTTGAATTTTCTATGTAGACTATTGTGTCATCTGCAAATAAGTGAAACAACTTTTATTTCTTATCCTTGTCTTCTTATATTAGCTAGGAATTCCAGTAGAATATTGAAAAGCAGTAATGATAGAGGACATTTTTGCTTTATTTCTGACCTTTGCAGTCAGCATGATGTTAGTTGTAGGTTTTTTAACACATATTCCTTATTTAGTTGGGAAGGTTCATGAACAGATACTGAATCTTGTCCAGTTCTATTTTCTCCATCTGTAATTTTCTTCTTTAGCCTATTGATGTTATTTGATATTTGAATGTTTAATTAGCCTTGCAAACCTGGGATAAATTCCATTTGATTGGAGTGTATAATTTATCAATTATTTGATTTAATTGGGTAAAGTTTTATTAAGAGTTTGCATGTACATTTATGAGATATTAATCTGTATAATAATTTTTAATTTTAAAATTGGCAAGCTTCCTCTAAAATTTAATAAAACTACAGAGTACCAAATGTAGGCAAGGGAATCTTGAAGTAAAAGAGTAAAATTGCAGTATGTGTATAGCCAGGTATCTAATAGCTATTATAAACTTACAGTAATTAAGATAGTCTTCTATTAGGTCAATTAAAATTTTTAAAATGCTATTTTAGAAATCTGTGTTCCTTTATAAGGTTGGATAAAGTTCAAAGTCTATACTTTTTGTTATTTTTCTCTTATTATCTATATAAACTAATATCTGAGTTACTAATTTAAACTATTTTATATTAGTGCCACACTTACAAAGACAGATACAGATATATATAGGTGGTGAATAAAATTTTCTGAAACATGATACTACTAAGGGGAATTTGTTCATTGCTCTGGTACAACTAGCCAGGAGCCATTCTTCTGGTCCTATAACCATCTACACTGCTATTATAAAACCTCTGTGGGTAGATACCCAAAATGCAAACCATGTAACCTAATCATCTGTACCCTCATATTATTCTGAAATAAAAACAAAAAAGATGTACACCTCTACTTCTGTAAAAAATGCCTTAGTAATATTTTAAAATTTGTCTTTGAGAAAGTCAAAAAGTGAAACTTGTTTCTTATAATTTCATCTTTTTATTAATTTTTAAAAGTTGTGGTACCCCCTTTGACCTGGAAAGATAGAGTCAGACCCCCACTTAGATGTAGTTAATTGGTAATTTATTTTATCTGCCGCAGGGGCTGCTGCTCTGAGAGGCAGTCAGCTGCCAAGCAGGGGGTAGGTTGCCTTTTATAGTTTTTGTGCAAGCATACTATAGAAGTAAAATGTGGCTGGTTAAGGGGGGGTTACAGCTCTGGTAGTCATGGATACAGCAATGGTTACAGTAATGTAACAATGATTAATATAGCTTTCTTTGACAATAGATATATCTTAGATCACAATGGTTATAGTTAGGTAACCATGATTAATACAGCCCTGGTGAATTTCCACCATTGTTTATTCACTGAGAACTTGGGGGTTTTTTTGTGAAACTTGGGACTTTTCTTCCTTGTTCTGAAGCTTGTTCTTGGCAACCCTAGGGGGAAGGAGGAACTTGCTTTGTTCCCTGAGTTGACTCTGGGGGGAGGGAGGAGGAGGAAAATGGGCTGGGAAGCCTGTTCTCTGCCACCCTGGGGGGGAAAGGCTAGGAATGGGCCATGACAAAGTAAATAGATTTCATGGTATTTGGTCTGCATGACCCCAATGTTCAGGTACTTACTTTTCAGAAATGCAAACAAATAAAAATTCTTTAAAGGTGAGGGTGCTGGTCATTGTGGCTCACACCTGTAATCCTAACTCTCAGGGAGGCTGGGTTGGTGGATTGCCTGAGCTCAAGAGTGAGATCGTGTCTCTAAAAATAGCTTAGCATTGTGGGGGGTGTCTCATTTGAAAATGAGACTCTTTCTCAAATAAATAAATAAATAAATAATCATGAAATTTAAAAAAAGGCAAAGGAAAGGGAAAAAAGAAAACTGAAAATCTAGAAAGCAGACTTAAAAAAAATTTTTTTTTTGAGACAAAGTCTCACTTTGTCACCCTTGGTAGAGTGTTGTGGCATCACAGCTCACAGTGCAACCTCCAGTTCTTGGGCTTAGGCAATTCTTTTGCCTCAGCCACCCAAGTAGCTGGAACTACAGGCACCCGCACAATGCCCGGCTATTTTTTGTTGCAGTTTGCCTGGGGCCGGGTTTGAACCTGCCACCCTCTGTATATGGGGCCCATGTCCTACTCACTGAGCCACAGGTGCTGCCCTAAAAAAAATTTTTTTAAAGCAGACTTTAAAAATAAATAAAGCACTTACCATTCAAACTTCTCCCTTGTTTTCACAATTAAGCTTGATATTTTGGCAAAAAGAAAAAAGAAGAAAAGAGATTGTTGAAAGTATGTTAAGTATATTATGGAGGTATTTTAATTAGGACATATTTATTGTTCCCATGTAGTCAACAAATGATATAATTTTATTAAATCTATGTAAGATCTTTAGGCTATAGATTTGTATTTGGTGTTATTAAAGTTGAAGAGTGTATTTAAATGTAAATTTGGTTAAGGTTTAAATCTATCTTCTTTAAACAATTTATGCTTGTACTAACTGGGAAGGAAAGATACAAATCTAACCAACTGAGACTGTTTTAAACATTTTAAAGGGATGTGACTGGTTTCATTGTCTAATGGCAGTGGAGTTTCAAATAATTCTACCATGAATATAGTGTTTATTAATGACACAGAATATAAATACAAACTACATAAATTGCAATAATGGTAATTTATGTAAAGTTACATGACTCAATCTCTTTATTTCTAAAATATTGATAATAATATCTAACTAGTATGTTTGTTGTGACTAAGAATGCAACACATAAAACTTTATGTACTAAGGTTCTGCCTGAGGTTTTGGATTTCCTGTACTATAGTAACCTCATTAGTATTAGCCTCTCAAAAAAGAGTTGACCCACCCAAATATGTGGATATTATCTACAATTTGTCATCTCTCAGCCTGGAGGGAGACAAATTGCATAATGTAGTACATAGGGAAATATTTTTGAAATCTAAATCTTTGTCCTTTTATGAAGAAAACAAGAGATTTATTGAAATTAAAAATATATCCTCTTTTCATTATATAAAAGTATTGTGGGAGTCACATTTTATAAGATTTTTTTCTTTTTTATATTTGTATCTCATTCTAATTCATGAAACATATTGCATGCACATTTCTAAAAGTACAGAATCAATAGCCTATATTTCCAGAATGTCCCTTGGAGTTTCCTTCATTAGAAGGAAAGAAAATCTGGGACCTCTGGCCACATGTCACCTAGTATATCAACTCTGTGCCTTTTACTATAATTATAATGTTCCTCATATCAGTTCACACCCATATGAACCTTAAGTGTTGTGTATCAATGATAGAAAGAATGATGCAAATGCAACAAAATAATCTTTCATCCTTCAAATAAAATATTCATTAGAGTGTCTTTCAAGCAAAGTCAGCTAAAACTGTGAAATTTTAAGAATATATTAAGTTAATACTTGTTGACTTAGAGTTCAAAGTAAGAATGTACAATGATTATCTCCTGTATAAAATTATCCATAATCATTTTAGTTCAGATAGTCATATATGTTAATATTATGAACATTTTAATTCAGATAGTCATATATGTTAATATTATGTAACTTTGCATTGCCATTTTCAATTTTTATCTTGTAGCGAATTTTTTTAAAAAAACTAATCTTGGCTCAGCACCTATAGCTCAGCAGTGAGGGCACCAGCCACATACACCAGAGCTGGCAGGTTCAAGCCCAGCCTCGGCCTGCCAAACAACAATGACAACTACAACCAAAATAAAATAGCCAGGCGTTGTGGTGGGTTCTAGTAGTCCCAGCTACTTGAAAGGCTGGGGCAAGAGAATCCCTTGAGCCCAGGAGTTGGAAGTTGCTGTGAGCCGTGATGCCTCAGCACTCTACTGAGGGCAACAAAAATAAATAAATAAATGAAAAGAAATGAAAAGCAAATCTCTTTAAATGTTCATTGTTTAACTATTTTTATATTATTCATTACTAAAACTTTTTACCAAGTTATTGAAACAGGGAAGTGACAGGTGAGTATATCTTCCATAAAATGACTTTTAATACTTCACACACTTGAAAATACGGGATTGTTTTAAACAGTTACAGTTTTTTAAGCTCAGTCAGTTTTTAAGACAACTTAATTCTCAAGACACATAATTAGAAAAATAACATTTGAAAAAGCAAACATCAGGAGCTGATATAAAGACTCAGAATAAATCAGGTTGCAAATGTGTTAGAAAACATTCTGTTTCTGAAATATATATTGCTAAATTCTCAGAATCGTATCTTTATTTGTGATGGAAATCATTTTTTAAATATAAAGAAAACATATTCTAGATAGTCCATTATGTAACTAAATATAGAGGGTGCCAAAAAAATGTATAACTCTTTTAAGAAATGAAAAAAGTGCATTAAAATTCTAATACTCAAGTCACATTTGACTTCTGTAATTATGAGAGATACAAAATACAATACCAGATAATAAATGTTACTGGCATAGATTGAGTGTTGCAATTTTAATGCAGATTTTTTTCTTTCTTAAAGTGTGTATACATTTATTGACACCATTTGTATATTGATTTTATCATTGATGGGAATATTCTGGGATTCTTATCCTGCTAGTAGACATGTAATAAAAATGAAAACACTCCTACTAAGAACAAATAAATCAAAACACACATATTCTACAATCCAACTTGTGATTGTCTGTCTGAATGCAATATTGATAGTTTGAAATTCTATATTTAAATACCAAATATATTTTGGAAAATAAAAATAACCATTATACAAATGGATGAGCCACTCACTAATTCATTCATATAGCTACATGCATTAAGGTATCACCATGAACTTGAACAATTTTCTAAGTGCTTGGGAGTACAGAGATAACAAAATATGTCCTTATCAAATAAGTCAGAGTTAAATATAGTATATGGATAAATAATTACAATGAAATAGTAAGAGTTAAAGTGTGTGTAATTCTCCTGGAAGTTCTTTAGCAAATAGTATAAGCCCAAACTAAATCCCAGGATATACAGATCTATTCATTTATTAAATGTCTCTTCCTTTTTCTCTCTCTATACATCTAGCTTTACCCTGACATAAAGCTCAGCACAAAGACATTTATAATCCATTTAATACTGGAAGGCCAGGGAATAAAGTTATAGTTCTGTAATACTGGGAGCAACAAGCTAAAAACAGAGCATCCCAAAGTTTAAGAGATGCTTAGGGAAAGAGACAAGAAGAGCTCTTCTAGAATAAGAACTAAAAGTGGGGTTAAGAAAAGCTGTGTGCTTTTACAAGAGTGATCAGAGAAAGATATGGGCTGACTGAAAACATTCCCCTCACTACATACAGATCCTTCGAAAAAGGGCTGAAGGCTCATTGCCACAAGGAGTTTAAGCATATCTTGATCAAACTCTGGATAAACAGCAAGATATTCTGACCCAAGTACCCTATTAGGAAAATGACTTAATAAAACCAAAATTGCATGTATCCCTGCAGCCTGGGAGCCTGTGTCAATGACCAAGGCTGAACTCTCTCAAGAATAATTCAGAGGAGAAAAATTCTATCAATTCTGTGAGTTTTTTAATTTAAATAAATTTAGAGGATATAAGAGAATTTTTGTTATATGAATAAATCACATAGTGGATAATCTAGGTTTTTAACATACCCATCACCTAAATAGTGTACATTGTGCCACAAAGGTAACTTTTTATCCTGCGCCCCCCTCTGACCACCCTCTTTTGAATGCCCATTGTTCATCAAGTGACTCTGTATCAACAGGCATACTCATTGCTTTGCTCCCACATGTAAGTGAGAACATGCAGCATTTGCTTTTTTGTTCTTGAGTTACTTCTCCTGGAACAATGGCCGCATGTTCCAGCCAAGTTCCTGCAGAAGATATTAGATCATTCTTTTTTATAGCTGAGTGGTATTCCACTCTGTGTGTGTGTGTGTGTGTGTGTGTGTGTGTGTGTGTACACCACATTTTCTTTATTCACTCATCAGTTGGTGGGCACTTTGGTTGGTTAGTTCCATATCTTTGAAGTTGTAAATTGTAACTGTGCTATGACAAATCCAGGGTGTCCATAAAGTTTGAGTGCAATTTAAAATCGACAAATATGATACCCTGTATATGCCTGCAGGTGTCTTTTTCCTTTTAGCAGATTCCAGAATGGGATTGCTAGAACAAATGGTAGATCTAATTTTATTAATGCCTATACTGTATTCCATAGACAGGGTACCAATGTCCCTTCCCCACTAACAGTGTATAAGTTTTCCCTTTCATCACATCCACACCAACATCTATTGTCATCTGCCTTTTTAGTAGTTGCATTCTGATAGGGGTAAGGTGGTATCTCATTGTGGTTTTAATTTGCATTTTCCTAATAATTAGTGATGGTGAACACTTTTTCAAAGATTTTTTTTTGACTATTTCCCTTCTTTTGAAAAATGTTCATCATATTTTTTGCACGCTTCCACGTTTTTAACAAGTTATTCATTTTTTCTCCTGATTTGAGTTTCTTATAAACTCTCAATATCAGGTATTTATCAGTCGTATAACTTACAAATGTTTTCTCCCATTCTGTAAGTTGTCTGTTTACTCTGTTGATTGTATCCTGTGCTATGCAGAAGCTTTTAAGTTTAACTAAGTTCCACTTTCATTGTATTTGCTTCATTATAAATTTTTAACTGGGCTGAAATTGAGGGTATTTTTTTCTTAGATTTTCTTCTAATATTTTTGTGGTTTCAGATCTTATATTTAAGCACAAAGCTATTTTGAGTTAATTTTTGTATTTAAGGAGAGAAAGGAATCTAGTTTCATCTTTCTGCATGTGGCTTTCCAGTTTTCCCAGCACCATTGGTTGTATAAAGTGCCCTTTCCTTAGTATATGGTTTTCTTTGCCTTATTGAAGTTCAGTTATTTGTAGGCATTTGGCTTTATTTCTGGGTTCCCTTTTCTGTTTCATTGGCCTGAGTATCAACTTTTGTGCTGGTACCATACTGTTTGGATTACTATCGCCCTGTGGTATGGTTTGCAGTCAGGTGATATGATGCCTCCAGATTTGCTCTTTGTGCTTAGGATTGTAGTGGCTATTTGGCCATATGAATTTAAGGGTAGGTTTTGCTAATTTTTTTGAAAAATGACATTGGTAATTTGAATGAAATTGCATTTGCTGTGTAGATTCTTTTGGGCAATGTGGACATTTTAACAATGTTGCAGACATTTTTCTAATTCACAAGCATGGGATAGTTTTCCATTTGTTTGTATTATCCACACTTTTTATCATCAGTGTTTTGTGAGGAGAAGAGTCCTGAGGAAGGAGAGATGGCACTCAAGTCCCCTTTTTCCTGATGGCCCCCCATTATGCTACACTCTCCTCTCATCTGAGCCTAGGTTAGACTGGGTGTCTAAGGTCTGGAATCACACAGTTCCCTGGGATCCACAGGCCCTTCTGTGGTCACTGTCGTCTAACCATGCATTGGGAAATATGTGGGTGGGATTCAGTGACAAGAAAACTGAAGGGCTGAAGCTCTCTTGGCAGGACACGCACACAGTGGGTACAAAAGCAATATGAAACTCACTGCCTTGACTCAGGTCTTTGATAAAGGGAAATGATCCCAGGCAGGGTTGTCCTTTGTTCTCTAGTAGCACTCACTGCCCCGACAGCAGCTGCACTTTGGTCATGCAGGTGGAAAAGCTGTCTGACATTTCGGGAGCCTGCAGACTCCTAGATGTACAAGGGGAAGGAAAACAAGTACCCATCCCTACCCTTTCCATAGGGCTTCACATTTCTCAGTGGTTGGTCCCTGCCAAAATCTTGCACCTTCTTGTTATTCCTGTGGGATCTCTGTAGATTTTGAGACTCTTTGCTCCATATTACATTTGGGCTATGCTTTCCATCTGCACCTCTCTCTTCTTTCTTAGATAATTTGACCAGCAATGACTTTATTCATATATCTTGCCAACAATTTCCCTGTGACTGTTAATTTTAGGTGTCAACTTTATTGGATGCAGGGCTACTTAGGTAACTGGTAAAGTACTATATCTGAATGTGCCTATCAGGGTGTTTTTGGAGAAAATTGGTATGTGAGTCTGAGTCAGTGGGTTGAGACTGGATAGGGAACTTTACGTGGTTAGGACTATCCAATTGGTGCCCTCTCTCATAGGACAAAAAAGCAGAGGAAAGGTGAATTTAGACTCTCTTCTAGACTGGGATACCTTTTGGTGTCGGTAGTGTCTAAATACTCCCAAATTGGTATTAGAATTCCGTATCTCTAGCCATGGACTCTGAGACTTGCATCAATGGTACCCACGTTGTCAGGCCTCTGGCCTTAGACTGACCATTACATCATCAGCTTCCCTGGTTCTGAGGCTTTTGTCCTTTGGCTAAGAGCCACACTAGTGCCTTACCTGGATTTCCACCTCACAGATTTTCAATCTTGGGATTTCTTAACCTCCATGATCATGTGAGGCAGTTACCCTAGTAAATTCTTTCTAATCTCTCTGGCTATCCATCCATCTAACTATCCTAATGGTCTTGTTTCTAAGGAGACCCTGACTAATAAAGGTCCATTGGTGAAAATACAGGCAAAAAAGTAAGGTCCTTGAACTGTATTACAGCTTTCAAGCTATTATATATACAGTGGTAAAGGGTCTAATTTTTAAGGGAGTTTACGCATGTCAATCTTTGGTTACAATAAGTGGTTTATATTGTAAAATAAACCCACACACCTCCACACACATCAGAACCTAAGAAAGACTATTAGAGAAATAGATTTTTAAGGGTTACTTCAGTCAAACCAGTAAACAAATAAAAATGACAAGACAGTCAACAAAAATAGCATCCAACTCTGGGAAAGAGGAAGATGAGAGGGAGGGCATTATTATTCAGACTTGCAAAATATATTATCTAGAAAATTTGTTTTTCAGGAAAAGAATTATGAGTCATATAAAAACAGATAAGAATAACTCTTATGCAGGAAAAAAATAAAGCAATAAGCCCTGCTTATGAAGTGGGCAAAATGCTAAACTTAGCAGACAAAAACTTCAAAGGCTTTAATAAATGGAAAGTTGTCCCATGTTCAGAGACCAGAAAACTTCATAATGTTAATATGGCAATAATTCTCATGTTAGCCTATATATTCAATGAAATCACTTCCAAAATTCTAGCTAACTTTATTTTTTTTTTTTTAACAGAATGGTAGATACTAAAATTGTGATAGAAATGCAATGGACTAGAATAGTTAAAACAATCTTTCCAATTTTATACTTAATTACAAAGATACTACAGTAATCATTTTGGTGTGGTATTGGTGTGAATATAGACATGTAGATCATTAAAACTAAATAAAGAAGCCAGAAATAAAAAATTACATTTATGATTAACTGATTTTTGACAGAGATGCTAAAAGAACAAAATGGAGGGAAAAATGAATTTTCAACAAATGGTGCTAACACAACTAAATAACAAAATGCTAAATAATAAAGTTTAAACTCTGTCTCACAGAAATCACAGGTTTAATTTTAAATGGATCATAAACATAAATGTAAGGACTACATAACCATATAACATAGTGTGACTGTGGGTTGGGAAAAGATTCTCCTAGGTAAAGTTAAACACAAGTGACAAAATTTATAAACAACTGGACTCTTAAAAACTAATTATTTTTCCCTATAAATGGCATCACAAAGAATTGAAAATACAATCAATAGAATGGAAAAAAATTCAAAAATTACATCTCTCATAAAGTATGTGTGCCCAGAATGTATAAATCACTCTTATAACTCCACAGTGCAAAGACAAATAACCGAATTAAAAAAAGAAAATGAGCAAAGGATTCAAATAAACATTTCTTCCAAGGGGGTGTATAAGTTACCAATACATACATGAAAAGATGCTCGATATTATTAGTCATCAGAGAAAACTAATGAAATACTACATCTACATAATGGCTATAAAGGGAGTGAAAACACAGTAGTAAGTGTTACCATGGGTTGCAGCAACTTTGAATCCTTTTTCAATGTTAGCCAGAATGAAAAATAACATAGTCACTTGAAAACATTAGGCTAAGTGAAAAAATCCAGTCACAAAAGATTACATTTTTATGATGCCATTTATGTAAAATTACTACAAGTGAAAAATGTATAATGCCAGAGAGTAGGATTAATAAATGTCTAAGGCTATGGATGGATAAGAATTAGAAAATAATTGCCATTAGATATGAGATTTATTTTGGGAATGATAAAAATGTTCTAAATTTAAATTGTGTTTATGGTTATATAACTAGGTGACTTTTCTAAAATTGTGAAATTATGCACTTCAAATGGGTGGATTTGGGCTCTATGAAATATGTCTCAATGAAGATTCATTTTTCCTTGAAATATCTCCACTATTTGCTCTTCTGTCCCTTGGCTAGAAACGAACCTCAAGAAGCTTTCTTCACCTGATTTCCCCTGTGAGTTCCATACATTTCAAGCAAATTTATTCTTTAGATCATCCTCAATATTTAAGGGTTCCTGGCTTGCCTGCCAAAACACGAGTTTCCTTAAAATTTGTGAAGCTAAGATCATGTAAGTTAGATACTAGGACCATTTCTCTGGGAAGGCATCATAGACATGAGCTCTAGTTCTTTAATAGTGGATTATTAAAATTAACCAAATATGAATCACTCACAAATATGAATCTGGTTACACAGTAACCAAAATGATTTGTTCAACAGTCCTGATTTAAAAACACAAATAAACCAGAAGTGTGGGGTGGCGCCTGTGGTTCAAGGAGTAGTTCGCCAGCCCCATATACTGGAGGTGGCGGGTTCAAACCTGGCCCTGGCAAAAATTACAAAAAAAAAAAAAAAAAGGAAAGTGTGTACTTACTGAATCTTGAAGTATAAGAAAACTTAATAATAGTATTTCTTTCTAAAGTTTGATTGGCAAAAGAGAATCAGATGCCACTTAAAATATTTCATTTGGTTTACATAAATGAAGATTAACAAATTGAGGGTTATGGCTAGCTTAAGAAGACAATGAAAGAGCTTGCTCATATTTTTAAAATTTTTTATTGAAGATTTGGGGATACACATTTTTTTTTAACATACTTTGTATTTTTCACAAATTGAGTCAAGTATATAAATGTGCCCACCCCTAGACACACTGTACAATACCCAACAGGTGTGAATTTACCCACTTCCTCCTATCCTTTCTGATATATCCTTAAAAATGGAATGAATGTTAAATAACTAGAATAACACTCCAAAGACACCTATGGTAAATTTCATTCTTTAATTTTTTTTTCTGCCCTGTGTAATTTTTGTTCAGCTGTCCCTTTTTATGAAGAATGTCTATTTCACAATGTGAAATAATTCTGAGAAAGTTGACTAAGTTCATTGGTAAATTTAAAACTTTCATAAAAATATCTGCTTTGGAAACTATAATAACAATAGATGAAAGTACCTATAATTGACAGAGACTCTGAGACTGTGCTTTTTTGCTTTTTTAAGACGCATGTGCTGACTTATAGATTTTTAAGGAAAATATCAGAATAAAACAGATTAAAATTTGTGGTTAATTTATCACAGTATAATAATATAGGAGTGGAGAAAAGTAAATATTTTCTATTGGAATATAGTACATGACCATTTTGTAAGGGTTTGATCAATATTTCTCTTGAAAATTAATATATTTTGTGGATAATTAAGCCATTAACAAATCTCTATATCTATAATGTAAAGTGTTAAATTTCTGAAATATTTACATTATTTGCATTTTACTTATACAAAGTGAATTTAAAGAAGACTTATTATCTCTTCCTATTTAATAATTCTTCCTATGAAGCTTTTCCAGTAATTTCCAGCTAATTAAGAAAATTAAGCTGAGTATGTTATAGTCCTAATTATTTCTAGCCTCTATGTTATAAAACAAAAGAATAAATATTTGCAATTTTCCAGGAGTTCAGGAATAAACTTAAAGATTGCTTTAGATGTAAGAGAAATCATAATCATTTTTGCTTTTATTTTTCTAAATTTAAGATCTAATATTGAGAAAAATATTTAAAAGTTAGCAGACTGGTTTGCTTGCTTAAGATAGTTAGTAGATTTAAAACACTTGAGTATTTAATGAAAGTATCAATTAAAATGAACATAGAGGAAGCTACTATTATTATTGTACAAAATCTTATGTTATTCTCATATAAAAAATATTGTTCTTACCATTTTTAATACTCAAACACACAATTAGATTGTATTAGTCAAGGTTCTCTGGAGAAACAGAACCAACAAGATGTATAGAAAGAGATTTATTGTAAGGAATTGGTTCATACAGTTATGGACTCTGAGAAGTCTCAGTATCTACAAGCTGGAGCCCCAGGAGAGCCACTGGTAGATTTTTGGTTCAAGTACAAAGGCCTGACCAACAGGAGAGCCACTGCTGTAAGTTCTAGTCTGAAAATAAATCAGGAAATCAGCAGGTTCAAGACTCTAGAAGAGCAGATACATAAAAAGTGATGTTCCAGCTCAAGCACTGGTCTACAAAAAGTTCCTTTTTAGGTTCTGTTCAGATTTGCAGTTGATTGGAGAAGGTCCATTTACACGGGCCATTTGCTTTCTTAGTCAACCAATTCAAATGATAAGCTCATCCAGAAACACCCTCACAGACAGACTCAGAATAATATTTGATCAAATGCCCGGGTATCTGTGTCCCACTCAAATTGATATATAAAATTAATCATCACATTAAGTCAGCTCAAAGCCAACACAATTATTCTAGTAAATACATAGACTCTACTCACACTGAAGTTTACATAAATGGGAGAAAATAATCTTTTCTTACTCTTTGTAAAGTGACAACCCATTGACCAATATGTTATAAAAGTGCCCTTCATGCAGAATATGTGGGTTGTACCCATTATCCATTGTACCCTCTTCCTCCTACTCCCTCCCCACTAGTAGATTTCCCATGGGCTCTATGCATAACTGTTAAGTGACTTTGTCCACCTTTGATAGAGTTGGGTTTTTTTGCTAATTTGTTTGAATTCTTTGTATATTCTGGATATTAGTCTTCTGTTAGATGTATAGGTTGTGACAATTTCCTCCCTTTCCTGTATATTATCTATCCACTTTATTCACTATTTCCTTTACTGTGCAGAAACTTTTTAACTTAATTAAGTTGACTTTATTTGTATTTGCCTTTGGGGTCTTAGTCATAAATTCTTTGCCTAGGCCAATGTCTGGGAGAGTTTTTCCTATGGGGGGGGGAATTTTGTGATTTCA
>NW_003852578.1:1558523-1560223 GCF_000181295.1 Otolemur garnettii
GTAAGGATGTTTTAACAGTGTTGATTCTGCCAATTCATGAGCAAGGGATGTTTTTCCATTTATTGTGTCATCTTCAGTTTCTTTCGTCAGCATTTTGTAGTTCTCTTTGTAGAGATCTTTCACCTTCTTACTTAAGCATATTCATTCCTAGGTATTTTTTTTTTCTTTGTAGCTATTGTGAATGTTACTGAGTCCTTAATTTGTCTCTCACCTTGACTGTTATTAGTTTACAGAAAGACTACATATTTGTGAACATTGATTTTGTAACTTGAGACTTTGCTGAATTTATTTACCAAATCTAGGAGTCTTCTGGGTTTTCTAACAATAGACCATATATCAGCAAACAGTGTTACTGTGCTCTCCTTTCCCGATTTGTATGCTCTTTATTTTTTTCTCCTTCCTGATTGCTCTGGCTAAGACTTCCAATACTGTGGTGAATGGAAATGGTGACAGTGGGCACCCTTGCCTTGTTCCAGTTCATTTGTAGAATACTTTCAACTTTTTCCAATTCAGTATGATGTTAGCTATGGGTTTGTCACATCTGTCTTGTCTAATTTTGAAATGCGTTTATTCTATGCCTAGTTTATTGAGAGTTTTTATCATGAAAGTATTAGATGCAGGGAATTCTTCTACATCTATTGTGATGCTTCTATGGTCTTTGTTTTTGCTTTTATCACATTTCTTGGTTTGCATATATGGAACAATCATTATATCTCTGGGATAAAACCTACTTGATCATGGTGAATTATCTATTTGATTTGTTGTTGAATTCAGTTTTTTGGTATTTTGTTAAAGATTTTTCCATTTATATTTGTAAAAGATATCGGCCCATAGTTTTCTTTTTGTGTGTCCTTTCTGAGCTGTAGTATCAAGGTGATACTGGCTTCACTGAATGATTCCCTCTTTCTCAATGTTATAGAATAATTTCTGTAGAATAAGCACCAGTTCTTTGTAGCTCTTGTAGAATTGGGATCTAAATCCACCTGGCAATTAACAATTTGTATGGGAATATTGCATTAATTTCCTTTTAACATACAGCTACCCAAAGAGGCAGTTAGTCACTGACTCATGCCTGGGTGATTATTTTGCTGCTAATAAGCAGCTTCTCTAAGGAATAAACCTGTACTTTGAACCATGATGATTCTTAAATGAAAAAGTAGCAAAACCTTAGGGAAAACGACATTTACAGTGGAAAATATTGATTTATGTATACCAGATCTTCATGTCAGGTGTTATTACATTTCTCATGTATGAAATAAGAAAATGACTTTCCATCAGTGGAACCTATTATTTGGAATGAATTGGACTTACAGAATTAGGAGATAGTCAATATACCTTACACCTACACTGTAAAATTCAATCTTAGGTTACCTTTATAAAATGATATTGTAAGAAGTAATTTTCTTCAAATAATAATATCAGGCTTCCTAAATAACATCTCTTCAAGTGTAACATTGAAAGGTATGTGATATTAATAATGTATATGTAATTTTTCATTTAATGAATTATATGCTGCCATGTAAATATTGATATCTGTCTTTCAACATACCTTGTTTTATAAGTTTTATTTTGTTTTCTTGTGGAAATTAGAAACCACATGTTTCATTAGGAAGGGCCATACATCTATTGGAACTTTGTTTTCCCTTTTAAGAGGGATCTTTTAACAAAATATACACATAAACATTTTCCTGAAAACACAA
>NW_003852578.1:1562477-1563383 GCF_000181295.1 Otolemur garnettii
CAGGCTTGTAGTTCTATCTGTGTTCATCAGCTAAGTTCTAAGAATCATAAGTTCAATATCTTCAATATATCTTGAGAATTTTGTTTTTTAAATGTATCATTTCTCATTGTATTAATTTTTATTAAATTTATTACTAAATTGTCATTTACAATGAATTTTTATATGTCCCAAATGTCTTCATTTATTTCCATATTATCAACTATTCGCAGTTCATGATAATATATGCTTAGATTACACTCTCTTTTATTTTCTCATCTATTCCTGTGAAAATAATATACTGATGGAAACAACCTCTAAGAGGAAAATTGAAATATAATGGATAATTTGTTGCTATATAGTTCTTTCCATTAAAATCCATGCATATCAGTAACTTTTGTTCTATTATCTATGAAATGGATAATGAAAAGAGAAAATAAATATAAGCGGAACTCATCCATGAAAATATAGAGAGTACATTTTACTATATCTTGATATGTATGACAAAGAGAGTTAATACACAGAAAAGACATGGAAGTGTGTACTTATGAAAGTTATACAGCATAAATGTACTGCTATCTTTAGTGCATAGAATACACATTATTTCAAATGAATGGTACCACTGCATGCAAAATAATTATTCTTGCCTTATTAACCTTATAATTATATGAATACATTAACATTTAAAAATAAACATTCTGTCTCATATATGTATATGCTTACATTTAAATATTATTCAACATATAATTGAGATATAAATCATTAATGATAAATGATATTTTCTGTAAATCATTGAAATCTGTAGTGCCTCTAACACTTACCACACATAGCTCAGTTATCAGTTTTGGCTAGCAACATTTCAAACACTCAATAGTCACATGTGGCTATATTCACATATATGTCTATAAATCTTAAATATCTTGTAAATGC
>NW_003852578.1:1564176-1565607 GCF_000181295.1 Otolemur garnettii
TGGTTTAACAGAAAAAAAAAAGAAAGAAAGAAAGAAAAGTTCATTAATGGTTTTTAATATTCACTATGTGTTGAAACAATAATATTTTAAAATATTTATTTAAAATGAAATAAACTTTTATTTTATATGCTAACATGGGTAATAGAAAATTTGAAATTATAATTGTGACACAAATGATGTTTATATTGAATTTTTCTAGTTTAGAGCATTTACATCTACACAGATGGTCTTAAATCTGCCACTTTGTTTTTGTTTAATATTTTAGCAAAACTTTTTTCTTCCCACTTCAGTCATTTTCTTCCTTTTTTTTCCAGATTGTTTTTATGATTTTACTCTACATCCACCATTGGTTTATTCCTACAACTTTTTTAGTGGTTGCTCTTGGGTTTATATTGACAATATATATCTTTAACCTACTACAGTTTACCTTGAAGTAATAGCATCCCTCACGCATGGTGAAGTCTACGGCAGTAGACTTCATTTTCCTTTCTCATACTTTCTGGGGTTTTTTTTTATTCATTTTACCTTTACATATGCTATAAAATCCACAATAAACTGTTATCTTTTTAAAATATATATATATATATATTTCATTATTATGGGTACATAATGATTGCATATATTTATAAAATGTGCTATTTTGATACAGGCACACAATGTATCTTAATCCAATCAAGATAATTGGGGTAACTATCACTGTAAGCATTTGTCCTTTCATTGTATTAGGAACATTCCTTCTGTAGTTTTAGTTATTTTAAAGTATATCCAAACATATTGTTGAGTATACTCACCTCATTATGCTATCAAATATTGTTCATTCCATTCAACTATGTAACCATATTTTTGCACCCATTTACCATCCCCTCTTTAACTTCACTTCCCATTACCCTTCTTAGCCTCTAATAACCATAATATACCCTCTGTCTCCATGAGATCAATTGTCTTTAATGTTTAGACCTCACGTATGAGTGAGGACATGCACAATTTGCTTTGCTGTTCTTGGCTTATTTTACTTCACATAATGTTCTCAAGTTCTAGACATGTCATGGCAAATGACAGGATTTTGTTCTTTGGAACAGCTATAAAATACTCCACTGTGTACATGTACCACAATTTATTTATCCATTCACTCATTGATAGATACTAAGGTTGATTCCAAAACTTGGCTATAATGAATAGTCCTATAATAATATGATAGTGCAGCTAACTTTTTGATATACTGATTTTCATTCTTTTGGAAATATATGGCTCAATAGGATTTCTGTGTCAAATAATACTTCCATTTTCAATTTTTTGAGGAATCTTCATAGTTGTACTAATTTACATTCCCACTAATGGTATACAAGGATTCCCTATCTCTACCTCCTGGTCAGCTTTCATTATCACTTGTCTTTCTAATAAAAGTCGTTTTTTTTACTGAGGTTAGATGAT
>NW_003852578.1:1566741-1567792 GCF_000181295.1 Otolemur garnettii
TCATCCTTTTATCAGAAGCCTACTCCCACATTAACTATCCCACTCTGACAATAAATGGCATTAGTCCATTCATAAGAGCAGACTCCCAATAACCTAATCACCAATCAAATGTCTCACTTCTCAACACTGTTGCATTAGGGATTAAGTTTCTAAAATGTTAACTTGGGAGACACATTCAATCCATAGCACGAAACAAACTATTCACCAACCAAAAAAGAGAAAATTCTCCCATGTGCTTTATTAGAGGAAACTGGCTCTAGTGCCCTTTCCAACCCCATTTTAGTTGCAATTCTGGCTTCCGGCCTCTCTACAGGTGTCCACGTAATGTGAAATATTTCATAATCTTCTGTCTAGGTGCTTAGGACTGACATATTTGTACTTCTGACTTAAAATATTGGTAGGAATCTTTTCTCCCAAAAATAAAAGAAAATCATCTGATCTAAATGATGGGGAAAATGAGTAAAATGTTCCTGGGTAGATGCAATAGAAAGACCTAATAGAAGTCATGTCTGGAACTCACAAAGGTGCAAATGAACATGGTACATCTTTGCAGGATGCCAGTCATACTTAAAGCTTTCAAGTAGAATATTAAAAAGTTAACTGCTAGAAAATATTAAGCTTACTGTTGGGGGATTTAGTTGAATGAATACCTAATGGAGCATAATGCAAAATCAAAGACTTAATATAAAACAAAATAAAAACAAAAATTATTTATTAATTATTTCTATGATCAGGCTACCACCAGATAATTACTACAATAAACTTATAACATATTAACATTAGCCTTATTTAATTAAAAAAGTTTGTATAGTCTAGAAAAAGGCTGACTTAATACTTCCAAAACTCTCCTGTGAATAATAAATTTAAAATGTTAAATATATATAACATTCACAGTACAGTCAGTAAAATCCTCAGGCTGAAAATTAAAAACACATTCCTCTAATCAGTGATTAACTACAATAAGAATTGGCTTTTCATCACAAATGTATGGAAAATCTTGATCAGGCTGGGCACAGTGACTCACACTGTAATCCTAGCATTCTGGGAGTCC
>NW_003852578.1:1576316-1586920 GCF_000181295.1 Otolemur garnettii
TAATGTTTTTTAAATATTTTTATTTCATGAACTTTTGGGGCTTTTTTCTTGGTTTTAATTTCATTTATTTCTGCTCTGCTCTGTATCTTTATTATTTCTTTTACTTTAATAATTTTGGGTTTGGTTTTCTTTGTTAACTGAAATAGGCCAAGCATAGAAAGACACATCTCACATGTTCTCACTCATATGTGGAAGTTAAATATTCAAGCAATTGATCTCCTGGACACGAAGTAAAATGATGATTGACAGAGGGTGGAAAGGGTGATGGGGAGGGAGGGAGAAAGTGGAGAGATGATTATGAGGTTCAAAAATACAGTTAGATACTTAGGTACAATCAATAATATTTGAAAGTACAACAAAATGACTATAATCAACAATAAGTTGGGATTACTTTAACTAAAAGAGAAGAACTGTAATATTCCTAACATAAACAAATGATAAATATTTGAGGTGATAGATCTCCCCGTTACCCTAATGTGATTAATACACATTGTATCCTTGTATCAAACCATCCTATGTACCTATATATTAAAACTGTTACATAACCCTAACAAATAAAAACTAAAAATTATTTTTAAAAAAATTGACCATACATAATGAGGAGAAATACTCATTTTTTCAGTATTTTGTGTAATTTACAGTATAATGTAACCATTAAAAAGTATAATAAATGTGGAAATTTTCTAAATGTGACACAAATCTTGAAGATCTGGTTCAAGTCACCAGATGTAATTCTTTGACATTAAACCAAACTTACTAATTTGAGGCAGGGACTTTCTCTTTCTAAAATAATTGGAAGTTAAATTTATAATTAGGAGTAGGATAATTGTTCTGTGACTGTTGATAATTTATTCTCAAACTTTGAAAGATTTGATGATATCTCTACATTTTCAGGTGAATGGGATAGCTGAGCTCAAATCAATTAAGCTCTAATTTGTTTCTTTTCAGTGCTTAAAGATGTTGTATGTATTCATGTCTTCCAAATAAATTCTGATGAATAAGAATTTGGTACTTTAGCACTTACATTATTATTATTTTATTCTTATGCAATGAAGATATAAATGTATATATATATAAATTATATATGCAACATGTAACATATACAGAGAGTGCAAAAAAATGCATATACACTTTAAGGAAGGATAAAACTGTATTAAAGTTGTAATATTCAAATATATACTATTAACAAAAGATGAATATGCGCCATTTTGAATACTTCCTGTAATTGCAGAAGTCAAATGTGACTTGAGTATTATGTTTTTCCCTTTCTGAAAGTGTGTGTACATTTTTTGCACCCTCTATACATGTATAAACTTAACTTTTTAAAATGCAACCCATTGTCAGAACAATATATTTTTTCATTTTCCTCTATTATTTTTATTGAACCTTTTATTCAAATTTAATGTCTTAGGCATGCTTAATTCTCTTTCCAGGTTATGTATTTGCTTCTTAGTCTTTGTGATTTATTGTTTATAAAATGTGGCCTCAATTCATCAATGTTCTAAATTCATAGTCTTTGCAATATCATTTTGCTACTACTAAAGGGAAGGAAGCCTAAAATGGAACCGGCCCTGGAAATTGAAAAGGAAAAAAAAAACAATGGTGCACCATATTTTAACATAGGTCTGAAATATCTTTAGGTTTTCACTTATTCTCTTGGAATCCTGCTGTCAAGTGGTAGCCTGCTTGAACAAGCCAGTGCTTGCCTGCTAGATTCTGAGTCAATGCTATTAACTTAGCCTATTATCAGTTGTTGCCAGACAAAGAGGCAGCCAACCAGAACACAGGGAATCTTAGAGTGGATATATGGATGCCCAGATAACACATTGAATGCTTCAGTCGCCCCAGCTCAGATGATCAGAGCCTTGAAGAGTTCAACAGACCCACCCTTTTGATCTATAAACTCACAAGTAATAATAATAATAATTCTTTTAAGCCTCTAAGATTTATATCTATTTGTTACAACTGGTATAATTTAATTAGCTGCTTGCATATCAAATAAACTTTTTTAATAGCCTTTGGTTAAATTGATCTTGAAATTTGAAAGAACTGGTACCTTGTTTGGCATTCACTTTTCATAATTATTTATTATTTCATCAAGATAAAGATTATATAATTTTAATAAATTTCAGTGCAGGTTCTTGAAGAAAATCTATAATAAACCAAGTTTGTTGGAAAATAAGATGTTCAAAGATTTTGAGTTCTTTCTGTGAATAATGGGGAAAGGGAACTAACTGTAGAGGCAGTAAGACTCATTTTAATTAATAGTCTAGGAATAGAAACTATAGCAATTATCTTAATGTTACTTGGTGATATTTTAATTATTCATGTATTGTATTTCTATCCATGTAAAATGTCTTTATGAGAAAAATACCATAACAAAGGTTCCCATGCTGTTAAGAAGTATATCCCTCTTGGAATAAAATTGATTCATCATAACATTTTACAGGTGGGAAAACTTATGATTTATCATCCCTATTTTGTAGATAGTGATTTTTTTTCAAATGTGGAGTGATTTGGGTTAAGTTTGAGCAGCAGCTATTTATAGGTAAAGTCATACTTAAAATTAAATACTTATGTTCTTCATCAGTGTTCTATATATATAAATATTACATGTTAAAATAATTACTCAAATGTACAAGAAGATTTATCCCATTTAATGTAATTTACCCGTTACCTGACTTTATTTACTAATAAATACAGGGTATATTGCTCTACCATGGAAAGTATTGTGGATTCTTAACATCGAACAGTTAACATAAATGCTTTGGTAATACCTACTGAGTTAATTGGAGGAAATAGCAAATCACATCAGGTAACCCGCAGATTACATTAAATGGGAAAAATCTTTTTTATACATTTGGACTCTATAGTAGCCTATATATTTACCAGCTTCTGAAAAGGGAGGAGTGCTTTTAGTTTAATGTCAAATCAAGATATTTCAATGTAGGATAAAACTGAAGCTAATGCAAACATTTTTTAATTTTGTTTAAAACCAAAAATTGTAATACTGTTGCTTTCTGTAAATGTTGCAAGATTTTGAACTTTATGATTATCCTAATTTTTTTGATAACTAGGAATCTAGTAGTGCCATAGGAAAACTAAGTGCCAATGAAAGATATGTTTGGTGTAAATAAATTAATTTTGTTCCATTTTAAATGATAGTAAGCTACAAATCATGACTATCTTAAAAACTTTCTAAAGATGAATTGTGTGGCAGTGGTTGTGTGGTCTCATTGTGGAGAATGTATGAAAATTATTAATTGAAATTCTAGAATAGATTAATTAGTTGGCTATTTGTTCGAATGAATGTACAGCATTTCCATTAATTTTTAAATGCAACAGAGACTTAACTTCAGAGCTTTTGTTTTATGACATAGGAATGTTTTGCCATCAATGGAGTGTGTTCTTGTAATACTGTTTATATCATTCTCAAATCTATAGCCTTTCTATGCTATGTAGGAGTATAAAGTTTTCTTAGATTTTAGCTTTTTTTTTGCAGTAGACTGTTCATTGCAGCTAAATTTATTTTTTATAGTTGTACTTTTTTTTTTATTAAATCATAACTGACGTACATTGATGTGTACATTGATACATTTATGGGGTTCAGCGTACTGAATTGATACACAATGTGAAATGCTTACATTGAAATGATTAGTACATCTATCACCTATCCTACTTATTTGTTACGGTAAGACAATTGTACTCTTTTCTTAATAGTTTTGAAATGTAGAATTGCATCATGCACATTAGGTGAGGTCCCCCCAAATACCCACTTTCCTCCATCCTCTCTCCTTCCCCCTCCCCGCCCTTCCCCTCTTTCCCCTCTTCCTTTCTACTTTCTGGACTATAGTTATGTTTTATCATTCTTATGAATGTGTAGGTGATTATATATTGATTTCATAATAGTACTGAGTACACTGGGTGCTTTTTTCCCCATTCTTAAGTTACTTTACTAAGAGGAATATGTTCCAGTTCCATCCAGATAAACATAAAAGATGTTGAAGTCTGCATCTTTTTTATGACTGCATAGCATTCCATGGTGTACATACACCAAATTTGTTAAACCATTCATGAATTGATGGGCTATAAGTAGACCTATCTTTCTTTTTCTGTTTAGATTTTGTACATTCCATCTTTATAGATCTGTTTCATATGTATTATGCAGAGAACACTAAAGTCTTATGCTCTCTGACATTGATGCTGATAGATTCTCATCATTTGTACTTTTATAAATCAAAATATTGACTGCCTGTTGGAAAAAAAGAATGAACACTGTGCATCAAAGTGTTTGCACATTCATAGCTACATATATATATATATATAAAAAACAGTATTTTGTATGCTTTAGTCTAAAATAAAACTGTAATTCTCTTAAAGCATAGGAGAAACAAGATTTATGTATATCTCTTTACCATGCACAAAATGTCAAATCATTTTATCATAAAGCTTGTTTTACCTGTAAAAAGCAAAATTAAAATAGCTACTCAAGGAAAGTAAATACATGACTGAAGAAGTTATAAAATTGTGTCTTTAGGTGGTTAATTAAACGAAATTCAAATATACAAATAAGACCTTAGTAACATAAAAACAGTTTTGCTTTAAAAAAATTTAAGTTATATGAGCATGATTTGTAAAAGCGAAAAGATATTCAACAATCCAAAATAATTCTGAAATTTGAAGAAATGTACTTAGAATTTTCTTAGCACATATCACTTTATTTTTACTATTTATATTAATTTTATAAGTCTTGTTTAGCCCCACAGGTGACTTCTTATTTTCTAGTCTTCTTTTCATGTACTAAATGAAAGCTTTGAGACTAATATACCACAATCATTCTCGTATTGTCAGTTAGTTTTGGTTTCTGTGAATTTATCTGAATTTCATGTCTTTCATACCTTAATTATAATGTCTGATACTTGCCTCCACTGAATTATTACATCTAATGTGTTCTTGACCTCTTTATCTGGTAGCATCTATAACAGAGCTGATATTTAATTGGTGTTCACAGAATTAGTAAAATGATTAATACTAACTGCATACATCTTTTTAACCAGTGACCCTGTTTGAATGTGTTACAGTGGTTTCTGTTGATTGAGAACTACCTGAAGATATTTTCATTTAAATAATTTCTTTTATTTATTGTGCTAAAGACCAGTTTGGCATCCTTTGGGTTATAAAGCTCCTGCTTTTGGAATGTGACTTCGCATGACAATAGAAATTGCTTTCAGCAGTTCAACATACTCAAAGATAACCCTTATTGATGTAAGAATTTTATTACAAGAAGTAGAAAGAAGAAAGTAAAGGGAATAAATAGATTTGGAAAATGTGAAATGGCATTTTGGAATTGATGAAGTTGTGACCGATGAGACCAATACAGCCACCTAATGTTCAGATATGCGGTAGTCTCCCTCTGTCCGGGGAGATTTGTGCTAAGATCCCCACTGGCTCTTTGAAATTGTGGAAAGTACTAACTCTGTATATTCTATGTATTCTGTACTCACATATCTATGATGATGTTTAAAAATTTATAAATTAGGCACAGTAAGAGATTAACAGCAATAATGAATAAAATACAATTATACTAATACTCAGATTGGCAGGTAATTTAACTTATGAATTGATTACTTCTGGAATTTTTCTTTTAATATTTTTTAACTATGGTTGACTGCAGGTGACTGAAACTTCAGAATGCAAAGTTGTGAGCAATCAGAAACTACTGTACAAAGTAAATACAAACAGGGTAGTCCAGGAGTTTGGAGATGGTACACCAACTCAAAGTTCCCTTCAGAAAGGGAAGAGGAATGTTTTCTGGAATAAGCTATGTATTAAAAGTTTGAAAGGAAAGTAGGAGTTCCATGAAATAGTGTGAGGGATGAAGTGGAGGTAACAGTTCAGGAGGGGATGTTGTAACAAACTAGCAACTCTAGGAGACACCACTGGTAACCCTCTTAAGGAAATCACGCAACAATGAACTGATCAGTTTGAGTAATTACTGGGTATTTTTTAAAAACACCACATCATCTAATAATGTCAAAAGCCACTTTTTACTTCCTAGATAAAATCTGCATATTAAATATAGTTCTAAAAATATAGTCACAGGCTTGGTGCCTATGGCTCAAGTGGCTAAGGCACTAGCCACATACACCTACGGTAGTGGGTTCAAATCCAGCCCACCAAACAACAATGACGGCTGCAACCAAAAAATAGCCAGGCATTGTGGCAGGTACCTGTGGCCCCAGCTACTTGGGAGGCTGAGGCAGGAGACTCTCTTGAGCCCTGGAGTTGGAGGTTGTTGTGAGCTATGATGCCACAGCACTCTACCCAGGGGGATAGCTTGAGGCTCTGTCTCAAAAAAAAAAAAAAAAATATGGTCATGTAACTACTACCTGTGCAAATAAATAACTCTAGAATTTATTTTTTCTTTGTTGCTTTCAATCTTGAGATAGTTTCTGAATTTGAAGACAGTATAATTTGTTTTATTATACTTTTAATGACCCATGATATCTTTTATCCCTGTGTGTTCCTGGAGCTTAGAGCAATTGCAGTCTTCCACATGATTCATACAAGAAAACGTGAATGTATCCCGTGAGAGCTAGTCTAATGCTGCTACTCATCTCAGTAGTATTGCCTTCAGGCTATGACAAATACATTTATTTCTGATTTTTGGCATCTGTAATAGTAGTTATATTAGTTTCTTTCAATTTTAACAAGAAAATGCTGTGTAGAATTTTGAATCAATTGATATGGCAGAAGCCCATAATTAATTGCAGAGACAAAAAACCTTTATTACCCAGATAAATTTTTCATTTTTAAAATTGCAGAAATAAAATCTCTCTAATACACACTTCAAGAATGAGCCCTGGTGTAAAACTTCTGCCACAGTCAGGGTGTTATAATGTTAGAATAACACCAGGCTAGAGAACATCAGTCCTGAAAGAAACCCTCTCATCAGAAATGTTGTTCTCTTTGTCTTTTCTATGTAGATCAATGCAAAATAAGTTTTGAGGAGGTATGTGAGTGGAGGAAAAGTAAACATCTTCGAATTTCTAGCTGTAAGAGTCTAGGAGAAATGTTGCTTATAAGCATTTCATCTTCTGAAGCACAGGAAGGTGTTTTAGAAGGGCTGTGGCACTGGTGACAATGAGCCAATACATGGCATCTCCAAAACCAAGTTTTGATTTACTCAATTTCCACATGCATGCTCTTCCCTCAGATTTAAGATTTCTGATAAAAACAACAAGAATAAATTCATATGAAACAACACAGTTATAGTGTCTCTAAATGAAACGGGCACCTAAATATCTCATCAGTCATTGTATTACTTTTAAGTAATTTCTCCTTTGGTGTAGTCATAATCGTGTTTTGACTTTTTTTATAACTTTTCCATTAAATTCTAATTTTAACAGCACCAAAAAATCTGGCTAAAAAGAAAAAAAAAATTGGATAGGGGGTTTTGGGGACATAGGTTAAATAAAATAAAAAAGGAAAATGTGTAACCAATATAAATGAACCCATTAAAAAGCAAAGGAGGAATCATGGGTACCTATGTCAGACCTCATTTCCTTCATTCTCCATGCTATTCCCCCTTCAGCACGCATTCTAACCTGAGATTTCAATCTTTGGAATAACCAAACTTTTCTCTTGGAGTACTTAGTAGTCCTGCATTCATTGCATTGCTGTTTAGTCTCCATTAGCATCCATCAGGGGACACTGATAATTGAAGCAATTACACTTAGTTTGCAGATTAATTGAATTCCAGAAATATACTTCCATTTTTATCTTGGCAACTGTATCATTACAATCCCTTGATAATCAAGATCAATTTTCTAAGCCAACTCCTTTTTTTCTTGTTCTGTTATAATCCTATGGAGTCATGGCCACAAAACCATATCAGCAATTCCTCCAATGTAACCATTGTTGTACGCCCAGTGTGATTATGTCTCCCTTCAAACAGGCAAAGCCAAAAAACAATGAAGAAAGTCAACAAAAATTTTCCAATAACTTCTTAGGTTAGTGGAGTGAGATAGCTCCTTCATTTCACTGGTTTGATCTTTGCCTTGCTGTTCTTATGTTAATAAAGTAGTCCTATCAATATTAATAGTTAATCAAAATACGCTGTAATGAATTCACCGAACTCCATGTCATCCTTGTATTCTGCCATGTTCTTGGCTGGGATGGCACAAAATATAGGTGCAGTGAATAGAGTCATGTTTAAGCAAGGGGGACCCCAGTATTATCTTTTCTCTCCTTTCTTGACTTTTTGCAAAAACAGTACCATTAAAGTCACTCTTTCAAAAACAGCAGATAGCATGCTGCTCACAGGTAAAGTAATGCATGCTTGAATATACAGGGCCAAGGACAATAAACTTAATTTGGTAACAGGTAGTTTGGGGGGAGAATTGTGTGCTCTTGTCCCTAATGGTCAATTAGTGTAGCTGGCATTGGTGATATAACCCATGCCTGATGGATGCATTCAGAAAGAGATATAAGAAATTATTAGATGCAAATCTGAAATGCATGTGTGAAATAGAACTGAAGTATTCCTGATAATAGAAAAAAGAGAGTAGTTAACGTTTCTGCAATACTGATTTTTGCCACACTCACTGTGTGAGAGTGTGCATATGCATGTGTGTGCACATATGCTTTGGTCAATGCTTATAGAATGACTGGATCATGTAATGATTTGTCATATGTACATAATATGTTTAAGCATTAATTTGACATCCAGACATCAGTGCACTTTCTGTTTGAATAATTTGCCCATTTTGTATTGGATTACTTTTTCTTTTTATGTTAAGTTGTGAGCTTTTTATATTCTGGATGAGAGTTTTTCAGCAAATACGTGATTTGGAATATATTGACCTATAGGAGACTTGTCTCTTTAGTCACTGAATAGAGAATAAAAGGATATTTTAATAAATTTTGATTGAGCTATTAATGACTTTTTAAATTGATGTGCCCTTGGTATCATAGCTAAGAAAATATTGCCTAACCTACGAGAGTGCAAAATTTTTCTCCTGTTTACTTTAAGTCATTTTGTGGAGAATTCACATTCCATTAATATTCAATGTCCTTGCTTTTAAGGTAAGGCATATTTTGCCAGTTTCTTTTTCTCAGTGTTTCTGTGTCACCCTTAGCTGTAAGGTTTCTCCTGGGAGTCAGTTCGATGGTTGAGCGTCAGTCCTTTGTCCGTGACATGTTGTTTCTTGCTCCTGTATGCTAATTAGGCTATTGGTAGGTACAGGAGGTATTCTGGACAGTCCTAGGTGCTCCCTATTGCTTTTAAACTCCATGCTGGGGCTTTCTCAGTGATTTCCCCCCTCCTGCCCCCTCCCCCAGGTTGGCAGGGTACTACTTACCCTCTGAGCTCAGAAGACTTTTTCAGTCCTCCCTCCAAGGCTGAAAGTTATTTTCCCCTTTCCTGTCCTCCTGTATCATTTAGTCTTCACATATGTCCTGGAGGCAGCAGGGTTATTACCCTTCCTCAGAGGGTAACTTAAAAAGTTAGTTCTATAGGGGAGAGGAACCAACATCAAGCTTCCTGTATTTGGCAGCTGCACCCCTATTCCAGGCCTTGCCTCAAAGGGAAAACTCTCTCCAGTCTCCTGCCTTGTTCTCAGTTTTCTCTTGAGCTTCCAGTGAAGATGTGTAAGATGACCTTCACAAGATGCCACTATCTCTGTGGTCTTGTGAGTTTCTATGCTCTCAGGCTAGCCCACACTCGACCTTTAGTAATTCCCTAAACATTTAGCTTAGTGCTTTTTAATCACATGTAAGGCAGTTCTGGAAAATGGGTGCCAGTGTTTGCAACTCGTATCTGCAGAAATTTTTAGATTTTAGAATAGCTAACATTTCAACGTCAGCTCTCTGTTGACTTCAATAACAGTTATGATTTTGTAGATCTTGCTTATTCTTTTCGTTAAATGGGGATGCTGCTCTTTCCAGCTTTGTATGTGATAAGTATAATTGATGACTCAACAGAATTTGGCAAATGTTTAAGTGACACAAATTTAATACAAGTTTCTGCAAATTAACTAATTATTTAATTCTAGTAATAGTTTAAGTTTTTCATCAGTTCATGAAATCAGTAAAAGTATTTGGAACATAATTTTGCCCAACATGAGACATAGAACATTATCACTGTTGCCAAAGTGCCTAAAAGGTTTGATGTTAAAGATGAACATATTTCTCGTCTTTTTTAGTTAAAACATTTAAAAATAATTGAGTTAGCCCATTACATGATTAGAAAAAAAAGTTCTTTCTAAATAAAACCGAGTTCTTTAGTCCAGTTTATTTAGTGCTTCAAAAATGTGGAGATTTCAGAAGATAATTTCATCAAAATAGTTGCTAAATATTTTGACAGTATATTATTTTACATAGAATTTAACTATACCATTTGGTGATAAATTGGTGTTAGATACACAGAGAAATTTCAACATTGTGCTCTGCGCTTGCTTTTTTTCTTTTGGCTTTTATCAGTTAGAGACTATAAATGCCTAAAATATTAAAGAACTAAATTAAATACCAGTGTGTGCATCACATTGAATTTTTTAATTAAATGAGTCTTCTGATTTTTAAAGGATTGGAAAATCATGAATCAT
>NW_003852578.1:1587377-1593031 GCF_000181295.1 Otolemur garnettii
TAAGAACATTTTAGGCTAATTTAAGACTATATTAAAGGTATTTTTCAAATACATGGCATTGGCGAAAAAGAGAAAACATTGTGTAAGAATCTCATTTTAATATATGAATACAGACATAGTAAATTATGTGTATTATTAAAATGAATGTTTAAGTAATCAATTAGGAACTTCTGTCTTGATTTGTTTAAATGCAGGTGATTTTTACAATTTTTTTTGATTAGAAAGCATTTTAATTTTGAAAGTGTTTTTTTAACCAGAATAGTTCCACAAGTTTGTCAAAATAACTAACCATTTTTTCTGAGTAAATAAAGGTTACAAAAATTAAGTACCTTAAATTATTTTTAGCTCTCATTTTTCTCTGAAAATGTCTGGGTTTATTGTGGAAATACTTATACTATTCTTTGCTAGATAGGCAGTGTAAGAGAAAATAATTTTATTATCTATAAGCTCAAAGCGTTACAAAAGATATGGGCTGAGAATGCAGAGGAAATACCAGGCAGATGATGTCCCTGTTTTCAGCACCTCTAAAATCACAAAGAATATGACATTTTTATAGAGTCTGTCCTGTACCCTAGCAAGATTATTTTTGTTTTGTTTTGACAAAGGAGACTAAAATTCAGAAAGATACAAATGGTCATGAATAAATTATTTAGGGGGGTTTATGATTTTCACAATCAAAGTGTCTAAATTTATGGTATTCTAGTCTAGATATACTAGCTATCTATGTATCAAATATCAATTAACTTTTAAAAATATTGTATATATCAGATATTGTTTTAAATTAAATTAACCAAATTATTAAGTGTAAAATACTTTTTTAACTGAGTTTTTTTAAAGAGTAAAAAATAGAGCTTCGTAATATTCAAGTAATTTGTCAATTCTAAGTTTAGCTGGAGAATAAAAAGTATAATTTAGAACTAAGGACCTGCTAGGCTAGACTCTTTACATAATCTCACACCACATTTCCTCATGTGTTTTTCTTTCAGCCAGAGATTTTAAGGCAATATTTTTCTAAGACTGAGTTATTTCTACAATTTACTTCAGAGAGCATTTCATTCATTTCTTGCATGTATGAGTTTTCATGTGTGCGTAATCTGAAGACTTTTTGAGGCAACCTATTGTGACTAAACAGCAAAAGATGCTTTGTCGGGCAGCGCCTGTGGCTCAGTGGGTAGGGCTCCAGCCCCATATACTGAGGGTGACGGGTTCTATCACAGCCCTGGCCAAACCCCAACCAAAAAATAGCAGAGCGTTGTAGCGGGCACCTGTAGTCTCAGCTACTAGGGAGGCTGAGGAAAGAGAATTGCCTAAGCCCGGGAGTTGGAGGTTACTGTGAGCTGTGACATCACAGCCCTCTAAGGAGGACAATAAAGTGAGACTCTTGTCTCTAAAAAAAAAAAGCCTGCTCTGACATAATTTAGCACACAATGAAATGATAAGGACCAGGGAGAAAAAAGCTTATGTCAATTAAAAGTAAAAGAAGAAAAGAAATGAATTTGGAAGCAATGTTATAGTAACACAGTAATAAATAATTTTTCTAAAACAGGTATTTGTTAGTTGAAAATTCATTTAAAAAGCATTCAAAGTGTATGAGCAGAGGTGATGTCTGTAGTATTTTAAATATCTTTATAAATGAAAAAATGTTATAAGAATATAAGGGAAAATATTTCTTGATTTGTAAGAAATAACTTTATATCTTTTGACTTCATGTAATGTACTTTTAGATTATGATTAAATAGATAATCTGTGCCAGAGTTAATTATCTGAGCAGATGAGCAATATTGGTTGTATAGTTATTGAATTTAACTTTTTAAAAAAAGTTACATGAATTCTCATGCAGTTGTCTTGTAAGATTATTTAACTTCCTGATAAATTCAAAATATATTCATAATGGAAGAACTATTATGTTTTTCTTTGGTAAGTAAGCACCAAAACAACAAGTAAATAATTTAATAATTATAGTATATTCCTAGTGATTTTATTTAAATAGAATTTTTATTGAAAAATTCAAATATGTATCTCAAAAAGTTAATATCTCAGGTTCAGTATTGGGCAGGAATATGTGCCCCTGTTTCCTACTAAACAATACTACAAAATTTCATATCATGGAATATGAGAAAAATAAGTTCATTGGTATTGGATAAAGCATCATCCTAAAAATGCAAAATATAATTCTTGCCAAATGAGCTCTGTAGCAAAAATATAAGGCTTGTAAAACAAAGTATTAATTGGAAAGCCCTATAATGAGAGTTGACTGCATCTATATAGCAAACATCAATCTACAAAAAATGGGATTTAAGGTATCAGTAGACAGGTATGGTGATGACTTGATAAACAGTAGCTGTGATCTGTGTGTTTGCTTTTAAGTATAGGATTAAAGAAAGCATTTTCAATTGCAATCTTTCTATTTTTTACACTAATTGAAATATAGGACGATTTATCAAGATGTTTGATGCAGCTTTTTTTTTTTGATTAGCCATAATCATTGGCTATGAAAATCACACCGGTAAAAGCAGAGAGAAAGGAACACTTACATACTTTTGGTGGGAGTACAAATTAGGAAAACCTCTATGGGAAGTAGTATGGAGATACCTGAAAGAACTAAAAGCAGATTTGCAGCAATCCCACTACTAGGTATTTACCTAAAGTTAAAAAAAAAGCATTTTGTTGGGTAGTGTCTGTGGCTCAAAGGAGTAGGGCACCAGTCCCATATGCTGGAGGTGGCAGTTTCAAACCCAGCCCAGGCACCCCCCCCCAAAAAAATAAATAACATTTTCTCAAAAAGACACTTTGCACTTGAAGGTATTTAGAACATGATTTATAATTACAAAGGTGTGAATCAATTCAAGTACCCATCAATCCATGAATGGAATAATAAAATGATACAATGTTCTGTATGTGTACCATGCCATACTAGTCAGCCATAAAATAATGGTCATCTAGTATCTTTGGTAACAACCTGGATGGAACTGGAGACCTTCCTTTTACATGTAGTATCACAAGAACAGAGATGCAAATACCACCTGTACTCAATGATAAATTGAAGCTAGTTGATCAACACTTACACATATGGAAATCAAACTCAAAGGGAATCAAGTAGGCAGGGGGAGAAGGGGTTGGGTTGATTCATACCTAACTGGTACAATGCACACATTCTTGGTGAAGTACACACTTACAACCTGGACTTAAAGTGTACAAAAATAAATTATGTAACCTACATGTGTACACCTAGAATATTCTGAAATTTTAAAACTGTTTTAATAAAAAGTCATAGAGAACATCCAAAACAAGCTAAAGTTTCAACCACTGTCTTAAGAGAGAGGCTTTCGTTCTGCTATGAGTAAGGAAAAAAGTGATCTGTTAATTAACAGGCAAACGTTAATGATTAACAAAATATTCCCAAAATTTAGACCAACAGGGAAAATAAATATAAAATGTGTCACTTAATGGTCTGCCCATTGCTGACATTTGGGGCATGTTTATTATATACTAAACATTGAACTAAGTCAGTGCTTTTAATTGATTACATCATTTAATTTCTAACACAATACCGTGAGGCAAATACTTAAGCCCCAGAAAGGAGACTAAAGCTTAGACTATGTAATGACATGCTCAAAGCCATTTATATACATATAAGGCAGGAGTCCATTTATATATCATACCTGCTTCAGAAAGTTTCACTGTAGCATGGAAGCACTGTAATACTTCTAGTTGGGTAAATTAAAATATAGTAAGTTAAAATGCCAGGGTTAACATCTAGGCAAAATGATATTACAATTCTACACTCTACCACTGCGTGCTAGGGTCTCCACTCAACCCCAAAGGTTTCTAGTGTGGGAGAAGAAAGGGGAATGCCCAAATCAGAGACAGAATGATAACTGGGTTTGATAAGAATGCAAAGCTCTACTTACATCTCATTTGGCTACTTTGTAATATTGAAGCCAAATTTATGATTTGATCTTATCATATACCAGACACACGACATTTTAGGAAAACTTAATACCTTCAAAATGACTTTTTCATAAAATATGTTAAATATTTTTTCATCACTGTGGAATATGTAGCATATAATTATATTAGTAGCAATACTACAAAAATGAGGCAAAATAGGATAGTGATGAGGGGGCAGGGTCTATAGATAGGAGGAGATACCTTTAGCCATGCAAGTTAGGGTTCACCTATAAATGAGAGTAATAATAGTACTTACTTGGAATTTGAAGGATAAAATGAAACATTTTACATAAATACTGTGTATAAAAGTGAAGTTTTTATTAATTGTATACATTTTTAAGTATTAATTGTTTTGTTTTTCTATCGTTCAAATATTGCTTTATAATTTTAACTTAATGAAGCATTTTTTACATGTATTCTACTTAAACAAATAAATGAATTCAGTTGTAGTGACCGTTATCTCAAGGACTAGCTTTATACAAAAGTTGTTCTTAGGAAAAAGTAATACACCGCCTTTTAATTTTTATTTATTTATCAAGTATTATAAAGATATATAGATTTACAAAAATAATTTTTGTAAAATAATCTTTGTAAATTCAACAAGATATTTTTGCTTCTGTGTTTAAATTTACTATGATATCTAGGATAATATTTTGGTCTTAAAAGTTTTTGAGAGTCTTAGAGTCACTTCTCAGGATATAAGCATGTAAGTGCTCAAAAAGATGATCCCTGTATTGAATCATCAGGAAGTATCATCTTAATTACGACACTAAAGACATTAATATCAGAACAGTAGAAATGACGTTCATCTTATTATTTAGTTGTAAAGCTTCAAGTAAATACGTCTCAGTGGGTCTATTTCCGTATCCATACCCAGTCAAGAAAGTTTCATTATAACACTGAAGCGCTGTAATACTCCAAGTTGTGTAAATTAAAATATTTTAGATTTCCAAAAACCTTTGCAAATATATTTTGATGTTTTCCTCACATGTTTAGAAACTAATCTAATTCTAAGGAAAATGTGTGCCATATGACATGATTGTCAAAGCAGGAATTCAATGTCAGACAAATCAACCAACTCAGACTGATTTTCTATCCAAAATTCAGACTTCATTTTTCAGTTCAGAAAAACATACTAATGCATATTTGTGAGAGATCTCTGGTTTGCTATTTCTAATTCTAAGACAAATATGCAAAGCTGGGACTTTGCCACAAGTTTGTTACCTGAACATAATAAAGGTGTCCTCACTGTCTCCTATCTCTATTCTCTTTGTTTTCACTCTTGAGACTCTTCTCAGGCATGACTATGAGGAGAAAGAAGAGGTGAATCATTAAATAAAAATGGTCATCACCCTCAGCACATTTTGAAACACACCTGTACATGAGAAAACAAAAATGCTGGTACATTTCCCTTAATAGAATACTATGTAAAAGGGAGAGACAGATTTTTGTGGTTAGATTATAGGAAGTTCCACAACTATAAATCTTTTAAGTTGTTCTTTGTCTAGAACCCAAGTATATTTATACCATGAGAATATATGTCACGAAAACTTCCTGATAATAGATATATCTTTCTTTTGTATAGTTGGAAAGGGTGAAAGGAAATGGAAGGGGACGCTTAACGAATTTCGTCAACAGGTGCAGTCTCAGGAAAATTGGATTTAAGAAAAAGGCTGTATGGGAGTCAAAGACCTGAAAGTTAT
>NW_003852578.1:1593643-1595549 GCF_000181295.1 Otolemur garnettii
TAGGTTAAACTGAAAATATAAGCCACAGTTTTCACATGAATCCAAATGTTATTTGGTATTAGAAAGTCAAGCTATAGCAACCATAAAAAAGTTTTCTCAAAAAAAAACTATAGTCCTGTGTCAATATCTGAATCATCAATTATGAAATCAGAGACGTGTATGCAACTAATTTCACAGGACTACAAAGACAGACATATTTAATAATCTACATGTAATACAGGGTTAACTGAAACAATATTCGCAAACTTATTAACTACACTAGCCAGGAGTAAAAGCTGAAAGATATGTCTGAGTGAATAAAGTAACCATTCCCTATTTTCTTGATCTACGTTGTATCATGTTATATTAAAAGCACACATATTATTGTAACCGCCCCATATCTTTTAAAGCAAATTTTGAATTACTAGAAAAAATATGTTAGAGATCATGACACTGAAGGAAAAGGTTTCTTTATCGTTTACATTTAAACAGAAAGCCAGTACAGCGCTAACACAACAACAACCACAGTAACAGTGAAAATACAACCCCCGAGGGTCTGTTTCTAAATGTGATGTAGTTTATGTTTATCTAGTTTTAATTATTTTGATGTGATTTTTCTGGTCACTCATGAAAATATTATGGTAATCACAACATCTAATTTAAAACTGAAATCAGATTTAAATTATTCATAAAGCCCACTACTACATTCTTTTGAAAGATAATCAAGTTTTAATGCCACTTGAAATGCTTTCCTGTCCCTTAAATCTCAATATCAGTCTCAATTGTTTCAACTAACAATAGAAACACCAAAATAAATGGTTTATTGCCTTTTGATGGAGCCTCCAAAGAAAAAACTTGGGGGAGGGGTTTCTTTCCAACATAAAAAGTACTTCTAAACATTCATAGCTGTAGATATTTGATAGGTCAAATCTGTGAAGTTTTACAAGGTTTTCTCATAAATGAACTCAAATTGTTCTTGATAAGTAAGTGGAATCTGCTGTTCACATTGAAACCATTATTGTCTTTCCAGGGCAGAGTTTTTCCACAGAGAAGTATACATGATGACTTCTGAATTATGTAGAAGATTGTTGTAGGCCCTTAATTGAGTCCAGTTAAAATGTGGTTTACTTTGGGAATTATTTGAAGACTTTTAAAACAAAATCAGTTCACCTGAGAATTTTCCAAAGGAATTGTAGTTTTGACAGTGAAAAACTAAACAATATATAATAACGTTAATACATGTGTATTAATTATTTGAATGACGTATGTGTCCAAACTAAGAAAGTAATATTTTATCTCACTTTTTGCTCATATAGCAAGGACACATGAGTGAATAAAAGTTAATTTTTTTAATTTTAAAGGCAACATAAATGGTACATTGTTTTCTTTTACTTTAAATATATTATCTACAGGGAAACTTGTCCTCTATAGATTCTTTGCTGCTGTAGTAAATTTTATAATTTTTAAGATTTTATTAGTTTCTTTTTCTTGATTTGCTATCCACAATTTTTTTCAAATTGGTCCAATTACTTCTTGGACTTACTGTCCAAAACACAATTTTTATTATGAGTAAACATCAGCTTAAAAAATTCTTTTTCCTTCCACTATGATCTGATCTTTTAACCCACTGAAATTTTAGCTACTTTTAATTAATTATTTTTCAATTGTTGAATAATTCAGACCTTTCTACTTTCTTTGCCAACTGATTTCTTAGCCCCGCATCTGGGCGCCAGTTGTAGGACTGTCATAGGTAGACTCTAACCTGGAATGAGAGGCCATGGGGAAACATTGCTGGGGAAAATCATGACAGTCTCCATAAGCTTAAGACATTGATTCTGAGAAAGCCTGGAGAAAGGCCTACGTTCTCTCATGCCCAGTGGCAGACTGGGACAAGGCAACAATTCTCTGGCTTCTTCAGGAGTCTTTT
>NW_003852578.1:1596277-1612185 GCF_000181295.1 Otolemur garnettii
AAAAAAAAAAAATTGAAGTTGTGATGATAAAATTGTTTATGTCACCTTGGGTAGGGTGCAATGTCTAGTCATTAGGTCAAACACTAGTCTAGATATGGCTGTGGTGCTATTTTATAGATAGGATTAAAATCTACAATCAATTTACTTTAAGTAAAGGAGATTATTCTTGGTAATATGAGTGAGCCTCACCCATAATTCAAGGCCTTGAGAGCAAAAGCTGAAATTTCTCTGAGAGGAAATTCTGGCTCTACTGCAACACGGAAATCTTGCTTGAATTTCTATCTAGCCTGCCTACCCAACTCCCTAGATTTCAGACTCAAGACTCAATCAAATCTTGCCTGAGTTTCCATCCTACTGGCCTTCTCAAATTTAAAACTTTCCAGTCTTAATTGTTACAGACTCAAAGACAAAAGATTATTCCGAGGCCTGAAAAAAAGATACACAGAGGCCCAGTTGTGTGTGGTCAATGTGGCTTTTTTCCTACCTGGATGCAGGTGGCATGAAACAGGAAATCAGTTCCACATGTGGGTTATGGATAAGGTGACCTGACATCCCACTTTTGGTGGTACAGTTCGGATTCTTAACAATTTGTCCCGTGTCCTGCTGCGTTAAGTCCCAATTTTTGGAAAGAATGCATGACAAGCTAGGGAACAGTGGGAGAATGGGAAGGGAATATACTTCGGCTGCTGAAAAGGTTAATGTAACTCCATTTGGGAATGATGAGGTTAATGTAACTTCATTTGGAAATGAAAAGGCTAATGTAAACTCCCTACTCCCCTCCTGGGCAAGGTATCAGAAGGAGACTGGCTCCCTCCCTTGTTCTAGGCAAGGACAATTAGCTCAGAAGGAGCCAAACTGTCTGGAACAAACAAGTAGTTCCACCCTCTCTAGAGTAAGGTTCCAGCTTTTTAACAATTTGTCCTACATCCTGCTGCATTTTTTAAAAAGCCCTGATTTGGGGAAGGAATGCATGACAAACTAGGGAACATGGGAGAACAGGAAGGGAATATACGGTTTTTGTCTGCCATGTAGCTATTTCACCAGGATATGCATTTTATATTACTTTTGTTAATTTTATAATGTTAAACTTATTTTTTTTTTGAGACAAAGCCTCAAGCTGTCACCCTGAGTAGAGTGCTACGGCATCACAGCTCACAGCAACCTCCAACTCCTAGGCTCAAGCGAGTCTCCTGCCTCTGCCTCCCAAGTAGTTGGGACCACAGGTAGCCACCACAACACCCAGCTATTTTTTGGTTGCAGCCATCATTGTTATTTGGCAGTCTCAGGCTGGATTCGAACTGCCAGCTAGGTATATGTGACTGGCGCCTTTAGCCACTTGAGCCACAGGCGCCAAGCCTATGTTAAACTTTAATAGTAACAAATAATTGTTGAAAACTGATTATCGAGAACTGCTTATCAAAGTTTGCATTGTTGTCAGGCCCTGCCCCCCAGGCTCTGCCCCTCCCAGTGGTGTCCCGCTTTACCAATGTTAAAATCTGGTCACCTTAGTTATGGAGGATGGGGATTAAAAGGAGTCGGAAGGCTAGAACAAACACTTGGTCCTTCCTGGGAGGCTCAGTTCTACCTGGGTGGATCACTAATTGGATTCTATCACATTCTATGCAGTAAGGTGAGCTAATTCCATAAAATAATGTTTTTAATATGTGTATAATATACATATTATCTATCATATATTTAAAAATATGTTTTCCAAAACAAATTATATAAATATAATTTTTTATATTTGTATAACATAATTATATAAATTGTTTGAAATTTATATAAATAGTCTGAAAACTCTGACTGATAAGTTATATATATGCATGCTGGCTATTAAACACAAAAGCATAATGTTCAGTGTATGAATTTGCAAACATTTTGATTATTCTTGCTGTTTCAGTTACTTATAAATTACTACAAAACACAAGATAAAATATGATGTGTATTTTTATAAATGGTAGGTACTCCACATTCAAGTCATCCATCACTTTCTACTTTCCCCACCTCCAACTTGTTCCACTGATACAGGGTTCCCCCCACCCAGGGCTGAACAGATACCCTCCATTATATAGGCCCAGCTGAGCTGAGAAATCTGACCCCCATCTCTCTGCAGGTACAGCCTGCCTTTTCCAGGCCACACCTTCTGGGCTTCCACAGGTCAAGAACAAAGCAGCCTAAAAGGTTCTGTGTGGTTCCACCTTGAGTAGGGAACACAAACTCTAATTCCTTCCCTGAAGCCAAAACTGCAAAGACCTAATAACCTTGCTCATCTAGTGGGAAAGCTGTGTACATTCATTTGTTAATACACTTATTAACTTTTAACAGGCGTTTTTCCAACTACCAAATCCTGGCCCAGTGAAATTCTTAAGACTATATATCCCCCTAGAAAAAAGACCCATGTAGAGAATTCCAACTTGAGTTTTTCCTTCTGCCAGAAGTTCCCATGATTTTTACCCCTTCTGTATTCCTTTCTGTCTAATAAATCCTATATTACCACTGATATGTGGTCCATGGGTTCATTCTTCGAATTCCCAAGACCAAGGACCTACTGAAGAAAGAAATTCTGGCAACACCATTACCCTGTTTGGCTGCTAGTAGAGAGAGGGCAACATCCACAATTTCCTGATAACAGAATTAGACTTGATGCACACTTGTTCCCTTTTAGATAGTTTTTATTGCATTCTCCAGTGCATGATGGGAGCCATTGCAAGAAGTCATCATTTGTGAAGTTGACACAAATGCAGATGAAAAATTCTGAGGATTTTTCCAAGAAAACCTATTATATTCTAAAAGGAAAAACAAAGTGTTCCTTATACCAGTGGGGGATCCTGGATTACTGTTACTCTAGTGTAAATAACAAACTTTGTAAATTTTAACAGTAATAGTAAATACAACTTTGAATAAATTATTGAGTTAATCATACAGTATTAGATTAATATTTTATTTTCTTTAACATATTCACATATAATGCCAAATGAATTCTGTAGAAGAGGTATGGATTTTTTTTTATATCTGCTATAATGTAAAACATATACTACACGTGAGAAAAAAAATAAAAAGCATACTTTTAAGGTGCTGACAAAATCAATGTTGGTGAAATTTGTTCTTAGACTACTTAGAAGAAGCTAAATCCCAATGTTATTCTTTAACTATACATGAGTGTAAACTGAATATAAATTGCTTTTTCAATGGATTTGAAAGCTTTTCTGCAACTACCTTGTCAATTTTATTGGCAGAGGTATCTAGTGAAGGCATTTTATTCAAAATCTCTCTGTGACAAAAACACTAATAATGGCAAGAATATTGAAACATTATGTTAGGAAATTCTACTCTGTTTTTTTCCCCAGTCCTGTGAAGTTTTGTTTAGTATTACCAAAACTTTATCTTTATACAGTTTAAAATGATTGTGATCCTTTTCTTTTTATAGGATTTAAGAGTTTCTTTATGACAATACTTTACTGTATTGGGTTCATTTTGATATGTAGATTTTTTTAAATCAAGAAGAATTCTTTTAATTTTTCTAGGCTAGAAAAAATGAATTGATAAAATATGCATTAGAATTTTAGCTGTTCTTTTCTTTCTTTCTTTTTGTCTTTCTTTCTTCCTTACTTCCTTTCTTCTTTTTTTGTGCGTGTGGGGCATAGTCTCATTTTATTGCCCTCAGTAGGGTGCTGTGGCATCATAGCTCACAGCAACCTTCAACTCCTGGCCTTATGTTATTATCTTGCCTCAGCCTCCCTAGTAGCTGGGATTACAGGCACCCACCACAACACCCAGCTATCTTTTGGTTGTAGTCATCATTGTTGTTTGATGCTAGGCTGGATTCAAACCTGCTAGCTCCTAGCTACTTGAGCCAAAGGTGCCAAGTCTCTCTCTCTCTCTCTCTCTTTTTATTTTTTTTCTTTAAGAGAGGGCCTCAGACTATGTTACCTAAGCTTATCTGGAACTTCTGAGTTCAAGTGACCCTCCTGCCTTGACTTCCCAGTGCTGTTCATTCAGGTATAACCCACTGTAGCTGGCCCATTATAGTCTTTTTACCATTATCTGAATGAGATAAAAGCTGATTTTAAAAAGACTGATTTGAACTACTAAATAAAAATGTTTTTGCTGGTGAGAGGGATTACAAAATTATGTTAATGGTATAGGTAAAAAAGAAATGGCAAATCACAGCGTATTGTAAAAATACGAGATTAATTTACTTAATCATACTAATAGTTATCTGTAGAGTTAAAAGAATCTGAGTAGACTTTTCACAGAAAAATAAATATGACAGGTAGAAATGTTAAAAATAAAAATATCTTTATTACCAAAAAATCATTTAGTAATAAATATTAAATTATAAAACACTCTGCCTTTAAAAACAAAGTTGTATAAATATACATGATGCATAGAAGTCCACTAAATAGAGAAAGACAACTATTAAATGTAGCAGTGTAAGTTGGCTCTACATTCTGGTACACTGATAGTAGCACAAAGCAATGCCTTTAATTTTTGCTTTACAGATTGATCTGAGGAAATAAAAAATTGACATCAACATTTAGGCATAAGTATGTCTAAAGAAGATTTTATTTCTATTTTAATTTAATATATTCTGCACATGGAATATGTGCCAACCACTTTGTTAGATGCTATACATATTGTGACCAACCCCCCAAAATTTTCATCCTCAGCCGAGAACAGTTGCCTATCAAAAGCAATTATGCATAGCCACTTCCTCTTACTCTACTATTTGTTGCCTGAGGGACTTTGGGAAAGCTATATACCTTCTATAAGCCTCAGGTTCCTTAAGCATAGAAATACATATTATATAATGTCTCCAGGGATTACTGCAGAATAAAATCAGTCAATATGTACAAAGTCCTAGTCTATAGCTAATATTTAATATAAATACCACTTGTCATTACTAGTGCTAGTAGTAATTTTATGTGTAGGACAGTAATAGTTGTGATATTGTGCTCTGATCTCTATTACTTCACATTTGAAGCATACACATTGAGAAAAGACAATGTATCAACACTGTTTTAAGTTAAATGCTATTGTCAGACTTTCAATTTTCTTAAATAAAAGAAAATGTAGGGCAGCACCTGTGGCTCAAAGGAGTAGGGCACTGGCAGAGGTGGCAGGTTCAATCCTGGCCCTGGCCAGAAAAAAAAAAAAAGTGTAGTATATATGCACAACTAAATAGGATACTATATATATTTAGCCTGAAGAGCAAAGGGAATTTTATCATTTGTGATTATATGAATGAACCTGGATAATATTATGCTATGTGAAATAAGGCCAGATGTATAAAGGTGCATACTGCATGTCTCTCTTTTATGTGGAATCTTAAAAGGTCTAAATCATAAAAGATGGGAGTGAAATGGTGATTTCTAGAGGGTAGGAAGAATAGGGTATGGAGAGAATGGAGAAAAATTGGTCAAAAGATACAAAGTTTTAGTTAGAGAGAAAGGCTAAGTTTTTTAGATCTACTTCACAGCATGGTGACTACTATTAATAATCACATAATATACGTATATGTCAAAATTACTAATAAAGTAAATGTCAAATGTTATTGCCACAAAAATAATATGTATGTGAGGTTATTATATGTTAACTAAATTTAATTAATAATTCTAAAATGTATATATAAATAAAAATACCATATTGCATTCCATAAACATATTTGTTTTTCAATTAAATATTTAAATAAGCTAATAACAAAAAATAAATAAATTTACCTACTTAAAAATGTTAGTCTTTTTCTATTGTAAGCTAAATACCTTCAAGATACTTAAAATATTATCTCCAACTTTGGTTCCTGTCTTAATTATAAATAGAGTCCCCCATGGATCCTTATTGTTGAAGAAAATTAATTATACCATTGTATCCTTTTATCATATTGTTCTCTATTGTGTACTCATTTTCTGAGTACCTTATAGCAGTAGTCCCCAACATTTTTGGCACCAGGGACTGGTTTAGTGGAAGACAATTTTTCTGCAGACTGGGATGAAGGAGGGTCATTGGTTCCAAATCTAGATCGCTGGTTTCTGCAGCTTACGGTAAGGTTCCAGCTCCTGTGAGAATCTAAGGCCACTGCTGAAGTGACAGGAAGTAGAGCTTAGACATTGATGCAAGTGATGGAGGACAGCTGTAAACACAGATGAAGCTTCACTTACTTGCTCACTGCTCATCTCCTGCTGTGCAGCCCCAGTTCCTAACAGGCCATGCAGATTACTGGTAGTATCTATCATTCTATGGCCTGAAGTTTGGGGATCGAAGTTTTTGAGGGTTGTTTTGGAACATAAAATGATCAAAATCTTGTCACATCCTGGATACTATCAACACATTGTCAACTATTAATATATAATACCATTTCCATTATGAGTAATGTGTCATTTGCACTAATAAAAATAAAAATAAAATCCACTCTTTTTCTGGACTGGCATACAAGGAGTTGGGGCATCCTCACTCTATCATAACAACAAGAAAAAAGCTGAAAACACTAAAAAGCCATCTACTCTCTTAGATCCATCAGAGAAATAAGATCACAGTGATACTGCTACCTCCAAGACTGGAGAGAGAGACATAAAAATATATTGAATAACACTTTACCAACCAGAACTTCTTAAGTGTAAACCTCCATGGGAATCAGTGAACTTAAAAGCAATTCATCAGAGAGAAGGTGCTATACCCTAAACTCTGTCACCCTAGAATTTATGTGTTGAAGTCCTGTCTCTCAATGTGATTACATTTGGAAATAAGGTCTTTAAGAATTAATTAAGATTTGATGAGGTCATAAGAATGCCACCCTAATCTGTAAGGTTGATGGATTTAGGAGAAAACGTCTTTCTCTGCATGTTCAGAGGAAATGTAAGGTCAAAATAGCCATGTATAGGGCAGAAAGGCAGCACACATCAGAAACTGAAGTCAGTTAGAACCCTGATGTTGGACATTTTAGCCTCTTGAACTGTAGGAATATACATTTCCATAAGTTGTGATTCTATGGCAGCTTCAGCCAATTAAAACATAATTTTATATTAATAAATGCATTGATACTATAAGATGTCCCTAAGATGTGAAAGTGTCTTTGGAACTGAATGATGAGTAGCATCTAAAAGAGTTTTGAGGTGCATCTTATATAAAGCCTAAAAACTAGTGGTGGAACTAGAGAGGTTTAAAACAATTCTGGGGAAGCCTATGAAGGAAAAAGCACACAAACTTTATGGACTCCCTGCATTATGAACAAGGTGTTGGTAGAAATACAAAGATTAAAGGTAATTCTGATGAGATATCTAATAATGAACATGGTATTAAAACAAGCTAAAAAGCTATTCTTATTATTAATCTAAAGTGCAAAGAAATTGATTGAATTGTGTTCTGGTATTTTGTAGAAGGTAGAATTGCTAGCAATGAAACTGGATATGTAGCTGCGGAAATCTCTAAGCAAAGTGATGAATGACTTGCTGTTTCTTTCTGTTATAGTAAAATCGAAGAGAAGAGAGAAAAATTGAAGAAATTATTAAGCAAAAAGGAACAAGACCTTGAAGATTTGAAAAATGCTCAGCCTATCCATATTGCAAAGAATGATAAAGCATAATGTGAAGATAATAACTAAAGGTGTTATTGAACAACCATTTGAGAAGATTAGTATGGATGTGAACTATGGATCTAATCAGCCATCTCAGCAGAAGCCAGGAATAGACATGGAATTATAGCAGCCATGATGTTGCCAGTTTGATTGAAAGGGTACAAAGGCAAGACAAAATAAAAGAAGGCTTTGAGGATAAAATAAAAGAAACCTTTTATACTTCTGAGATTCTACAGGACAGTAAAATAGAGCTATTTCACTGTAATGATTCTTCAAGATGATTCAGAAATTTTCAGGTTCACCATTTCAATTTCAAAGAGTGAGACCATCCTATTTATTATATTTTAATAGGCAATGGTGGCTTCACCAGGGTCTTAGTGGTAGGGTTCCCTTGCACAGCTTTGAAGATAGGGCTATCACATAGGACCACACAAGTGAAATTGCTACACCAGTGGGCTTGGAGAGCAGAGCATGGACCCAAAAAGCCTTATTCTCCAGCTTTACAATGTAATGGAATTAGTTTTCCTGGGTTTTGGATATGCGTGGGCCTGTCACTTCTTTTTTTCTTTTCTGTTTCTCCCTTTTGAAATGGGAATGCCAACCTGTGTCTGTCTCACCATTGTATTTTGGAAGCACATAGCTAGTTTAATATCAAAAGTTCATAACTGGAGAAGAATTTTGCCTCAGGAAGTAATTATACTTTAAGTTCTATTCATACTTAATTTAGATAATATTTGGATGAGACTTTTGAGTTTAAAAATTGAAGTTGATACTGGAATCATTTAAGACTTCAAAGGCTGTTGGAATAAAATGAATGCATTTTGGATGTAATGAGAATGGAAAATTGGAGGGTGGTTAGAGTAAGAAAGCTATGGATTGAATTTTGCACCCTCCCCCCCCAAAAAAAATATGTATAGTTGAAGCCTTAAACTTAATATGACTACATTTGGAAATAGGAGCTGCTCTGCTTTGAATATTTACTTCCACCAAAAATCACAGTCAAATTTAATCCCTGGTATGGCAGTATTGAAAAGTGGAGTCCTTATTAGGTAGAACCCCTAATTCATTGTGGATTAATGGCTTAATGGGTTAATGGATTGTTGGAATAGGACTCGTGGCTTTATAAGAAAAGGAAGAAAGACCTGAGCTAACACTCTCAGCCCTTCCAGGACAAATGATACTCTGTGGTTTGAGGGAGTCTGCAGAAAGTCCCCACATCCACAAAAGTTCTTGAGAAGATACACGAAGAAAGGGGTTTCAAGGGATGTGGGAGGAAAACCCGACCTGCTAAACCAGGAAGTCTGGAGGGCCCTTAAGAGTGTGGGTATGAAGTAACGTTGGTAACCAATGACAGAAAAAGACCATCAATGGCCAGTAGAAAAGGACAATAGTTCCTGGAGGTGCAGATAAGCCAATGAAAGACTTGCAGCCAGTTTCAAAAGGAGAGGGTATTTATACCCCTGCAGGACCTTGCCTCTACTCTCTCACCTCGGCTCTTTCATAAGAGGGGCCCACTTCCTCCAAACTTTCTCTTTGTTCTTCCTAAATAAAATTTCTCTTTGTTACACTGAAACACTTGTAGGTGACTTCTGTCTCTCCACACAGCCTGTTTTATTTTCAGTTTCGTCTCACTTTTGCTTTCAATTACTGCCCTGTCCTTGTTGAAGTTTCTAGCTCAGCCAAGGAATTGAACAAGTTCAACTGAGTTCATGGACCAGGACCCCCAGGCTTAGACAGTTTTCACCAGATGCTGCTCCTCCACCTTGGACTTTTCAGTCTTCTACTGTAAGAAATGTCATTTTTCTTTATAAATTACATACTTTCAGATAATTTGCTATTAGCAACAGAAAATAAAGTAAAATGGGACCTTTGGGGGATTATATAGGTTACATACATGCAAAATGTTTGGGTCCTGATCCAACAAGACTGTCGTCTTTACAAAAAAAGGAAGATCTCTCTCTCTTTTTCTCCTTGGTCAGTGCGTGCTCAGAGGAAAGGCCATAGGAGGACAGAGCAGCTGCCTGCAAGCCAGGAAAAGGACCCTCACCATAACCAAAGCCTACTCAAACCTTGGTCTTGGATTTTCCAGGTTCTAAAGCACTGAGAAAATAAATTCCTGGTGTTTAAGCCTACACAGGCTGTGATATTATGTCACGCAAGCCTGAGCAGAATAATAAAGAAAAAGAATGATATTGGTTAAAAAACTAGATCTACATTAAAAAAGGGCATTGGAGATGGAATAAATAACAGTGTTTTTTTTTTTTTAAATCTCTTATTCTTAATTGGTTTTCTAGACAAGTTTTCTCAAAATAATAATGGCAACAATGTATTTGAGTTATATATGCGTATGTGTGTTTCTATATGTGTGCACTTATGGATAAGCAAAATGAGTGCTATCAAAGACACAAAGGATGGGATAAAAGAATTAGGATCAGGTTGCTATTCAAGGTACTCACAGGATCCATAAAGTGATACACTGTTATTTGAAATTGGACTTAGATTATTTGTAAATGTATATTATAAAATCCAGAGAGGCCACTAAAAGTTATTTTTTAAAAGTATAATTGATATGCTAAGCAAGGAGAATATGGAGTTATATAAAATGATTAATTAAAACCAGAAAAGGCATGAGGGAAAAGTTGAAGAGAAACACAGGAGTAAGGAATAATGGCAACAAATAGCAGATACTAACATAGTGGATATAGTAGATATTAATTCAACTACAACAATCATCACTTTAAATGTCAATAGCCTTACTACACCAATTAAAAGCCAAGGATTGTTGAAGTGGATCAAGACAAAGACAAAAGGGCCAATTCTTTAAAAAAAAAAAAAATCGTATCCTTAGTGACTAAAAACAGAATGTAAAATCCATGAAGCAAAAACTAATAAATCTACAAGGAGAAATAGAAGAATCCAATATTATAGTTAGATACTTCTCCATACCTCTTCCAGAAATGGACAGATCCACCAAGCAGAAAATCAGTTAAGTGCGTAGTTGAACTCCACAACACATTAATCAACTGTACATTGAAATCTACAGACTGCTTCATCCAACAACAGCAGAATATAGATCTTTTTCTTAAACTCACAAAAAATATTCAGTAACATAGATCATATTCTGGGCCATAAAATACACCTTAAGAAATTTAAATGAAGAGAAATCATACATTGATTGTTTTCTCTGAGACTACAATGAAATTAAATGAAATATCAATAGAAAGGTGAAAAGTACCAAATATTGAAGATAATGTAGCATACTTCTCAATAACATGTGATTCAAATGAGGAACCTCAAGAGATACTAAAAAGTTTGAACTAAAAGTTCAAACTTAAAAGTAAGTTTGAACTTAATGAAAATAAACTTATCGAAAAATTTTGAATGTAGCAATAGCATTGCTTACAGGAAAATTGATAGCATTGGATCCACACTTTACAAAAGAGGAGTGACATCGAATTAATTTTGTCCATTAGGTTCATTAACTCATTGATTATTGCATATACCTGTTTAATCAGCTGACTTTATTCAAATTATATATTGGGGATTATAGGTGAAACAAGTTTTACTTTGTTTATGTAATCAAATGTGTATTGTTTATATTTTCCAGTTTTTATAATTACACAAAACTTCCTCACTCTTTAAGGTATGAAATAGCTTTCAAATTATTTTACATTTTATTTATTTATGTATTTTTAATTTTTCCTACATTCATAATATGGATTTATTTTTAAATAATTCAAAGGCAAGGCAGTTTTTCTCAAACAACCTCAAACACGTACTAGGACCTCGTTGGAGTTGTTAACAAATTTCTAGTTGGGAGCCCATTAGACTGCATGGCTCTGGCACTTTAAATTTCTACATATACAAACTAAAGTTCAATGTTAATAGAAAATTGAACCAGAAACTACACAAGTCAGACACCAACACCCAATTTCTAACTACGAACTTTCCACATAAACCAATCAAAATTGTTTTCTCTGTCTTGCTTCTCTAACTACCTTATAAAAGTTTCCCCTTTTGTCCTATTCAAACTAGCCTTTTGCCTCAGTTCATGAATCATGGTGCTACCCCTTGGAAATGCTTAAAAAGACTCTTTAAAATTTAAACGTGCTTAAGGTTTTTCTTTTATCCGGGCTGATTGATCAAGTTATTTCAACATGAAGAATTCTTGTACAACTAAGGAAACTTATCTATGGCAGTGTTTTCACGTAGAGTTGTAAGCTAAGAATGGTTCATGGTGTTTTGTACAGCAGGATTCAATTAGTTGTGATTAATAGATGAAATATTTCAACAAACTAGGATAAAAAAGTATATGCTTATTGGACTATGTAAAAATGCTATTTACTAAATATAAAGCAGAGTACAGTCAGCATCCTATTTCATTGGGAAAACAGCCTTAAAGTATGACCACATTAATAATGCTTTTATTGAGTAGACTCTTGTAGGTTCTAAAATTTATTTTGCTCTATTACATCAACAGCTCTGTTGTTTAAATCTTTTTTTCTTTCATGTTTTGAATACTTAAAAAAAAAAAAAAGGTAAACTGGATTTTACTTTCAGCACGACAGTGTTACCTCAATGAATCTGTCCCTAGTAAAATGGACCAAGCTGGCAAATACTGTAAAAAACAGAAACGAAACAAATAAAACAATCATTCTAAGTCTAGAAATTGAAAATTTCTAGAATCTGGAAATTATTCTAAGGGCATACAACAAATGCAACAATGTTTTTTCAAGAAAATCTACTAAAACATAAGTAATAATAGTGAGAATCTGTGACATTCCAGCCAACACCCATCCCAATCCCCCCAATAACCCAGCAAGCTCAGCTTGATGGAAATTTTACTCATAATGGGAAGGTCTGAAAAAATGAAAAGGACGGCCCCAGCTCTCCTTTCACACTCTAACCAAGGCTTCCCTTACAGCACGGGTAAGCTACCAGGTTTTCTCCTTCCCTGTAGCCCAAAGTTGCAAAGGATAAATTCTTCGTGAATGTGTCTAAAAGGAATGGATTCCTTCCCCCATCTAGTTCTTACACGTGTGACAGGGCACTACCCCAGGAATGTCTTGTCAAACTTGTCGCAGAAGTTACGAGACACCCCCAACATCTCCCAACGGCGTGTTATACACTGTAAAAATGTATTTTGAAATCCCCATTGGATGCTGTCCATGGCATAGCTGAAATCTATTTTTGACTAAGAAGATTTATGCATTCTTTTCATTTTTTTTATTTGAAATACATTTTGTAATTTCCTATTACATTCTAAATTCAACTTCTTAGTTTGAGAACTTTTTAGATAAATTTACAACTATAGGAAATAATTCAGAGGAATTTTTTTACCTTTCTTAATGGTAACATCTTTCAAAAGGATAGTACAATATCATGACTAGAATAACGTAATTGATAATAGGATACAGAATGACTCTATCTCTACAAAGATCCTTTATGTTGCCCTTCTATAGCCCTACCTACTTCCCTCCATTTTGATCTCTCCTGAATCCCTGAAAACCACTGATTACTTTTTTATTTTATAATGTTGTCTTTTAAGAATGTTATATAACAGAATATTTCATTCTATTGGTATGTTCATAAGGGGAAAAAGATGATAAATAACATGTCTTAAATTTAATACATTTTTTGTCGTTCATGTCTCTGTAGCAAATTTCAAAGATTATATGATTGTCCTTTGGTTAGGTTTTTAAACTATCAGATTATTTTCAGAATGTTTTTAATTATTTATATTCCCACCAGCAGAGTAAGATTGATCCAGTTTCTTTGCATCCTCATAAGTATGTAATGTCTTTGCTCTCTTTTTATTTTGGCTTTTATGATAGTTGAATAGTGAAATTTCATTAAGGTTCTTGTGTGCCTTTTCCTGAAGAAAAATGATATTGAACATTTGCAATCCTCCTGCCTCAGCCTCCCAAGTAGCGGGGACAATAGGTGCATGCTACATTGCCTGTCTAACTTTTCTATTTTTAGTAGAGACAGGGTCTCACTCTCACTCAGGCTGGTCTCAAACTCCTTAGCTCAAAGGATCCTTCCTCCTGAGTCTCCCAGAGTGCTAGGATTACTGATGTGAGCCACCATGCCTGTCCTTACACAAATTCTGATTGGATTGGTTTTTAATGTTGAATATTGAGCATTCTTTATATATTTTCATATTTGTTCTTTGGTGGATATATATACTTTGCAAATATTTTCTTCCACTATTAAATTTGTGTTTTCATGTTATCAAATGGTCTTTCATCAAGCAAAATTTTTAATTTTGATAAATTAAATTATATCACATTTTTCCTTTTATAAGTCATACTTTTGATATCATGATTATAAGAATTTTTCCTCATCCTAGATCCAGAAGATATTTTTTCTAATTTTATTTCTAAAAAATTTTAAAGTTTATAATTTCCAATGAAACATATAACATTTGGAGTAAAATTTATGTGTTTTGCACATTTTTATTAATTATATGTGAGAAGGGATTAAATCAAAATTTATTTTTTAGCCTAGGAATGTCTCATTCTTCCAACAATATTTCTGGAAATGCTGTTTTATCACTGGATGGCATTTGCATCTTCTCAAATATCATTTGTTCAAATTAGTTTGGGTCAATCTCTGGGTTGTCTGCTCTATTTTATTTTATTTTATTTTTGATCCATGTGTGTATCTCTCTACCAAATACCACAAAGCATTGACAATTGTGGCTATGAAATTAGTCTTGAAATCTGTTAGATTTATTATTCCCACCTCATTTAAAAAAATGTCTTGGTAATTTTAGTCTCTTGGGCTTTCTATACAAATTTTATAATAATTATTGTCTATGTCTACAAAACACCTTTCTGATATTCAACAGAAAACTTTTTATATGTTTATTTTTTATTTCAGAATATTATAGGGGTACACACATTTTGGTTATGTAATTGGCATTTGTCCATTTAAAATTGGTTAAATAAGTGTACCCTTCATCTAAGATATGTCCATCACACCCAATAGGTGTGAGTTTACCTCCCCTTCCAATCATATATCTTTGTGAATAGAATTTAATATTTCAAGAATCAAATAGTGATTTGTGGTTGGGTACATCTCTATATTCTCTATTCTATTCCAAGATTAATGTCCCTATTTTTGTGCCAGTACCACAGTACCATGCTGTTTTGCTCACTATAAACTTGTAATTTAACCTGAAGTCTAGTAACATGATGCCTCCAGATTTGTTTTTATTTCTAAGAATTATATTGCATATTTGGGATGTTTTTCTGGTTTAATAAGAAACAAAGTACTATTTCTTCAAGTTCTTCAAAGTATGACATTGGTGCTTTGATGCGGACTGTATTAAACCTGTAGATTGCTTTGAGTAGTATGGACATTTTCATGATGTTGATTCTTCCCAGCCACAAACTTGGTATGTTCTTCCATTTGTTAGCATCTTCTACTATTTCTTTTCTGAGGGTTTCAAAATTTTCTTTATAGAGGTCTTTTAAGTCCTTTGTTAGATATATTTCCAGTTATTTTATCTTCTTTGAAACTACTATAAAAGGTACTGAGTCTTTGGTTTTATTCCTAGCTTGACTGTTATTCACATATATGAAGGCTACTGTTTGGGGGAATTGATTCTGCGTCCTGAGACAAGATATATTTCTTGACAATACATCACCATTGTATCTTTGATAAACCAAGTGAAAGTATGCACTAGGGAAAAGAATCCCTATTTAATAAATGGGCTGGGAGAACTGATTAGCCACAGACTGAAATGGGACCCACATCTCTCACCATTGAAAAAAACTGAATCTCACTGGATAAAAGATTTACAGTTAAGACCTGAAAGAATGAAAATTCTAGAAGAGAGTGTGGGGAAAACACATGAAAATATTGGCCTGGGAAAAGATTCTAGGGGAAGGCAATTGCACAAACACCAAAAATAAATAAATGGGATTTGATCAAGCTAAAAAGCTTCTGTACAGCTTAGGTTTCCATAACCAAAACAGGCATCCTTTGCAAAGGGAGAAAAATCTTGCATGTTTTACATCTGATAAAGATCTGATAACTAGAAACTACAGTAAACTCAAATTAATCAACCAAAAAAGAGCAAACAACTCCATGTATAAGGGGACAAGAGACTCAAACAGAAACTTCTCTAAAGATGACAGACAAATATACAACCAGTACAATAAACACATGAAAAAAATGTTCATCATCTTTAATCGTTGGGAGAGGCAAATCAAAAGCACTCTGAGATATCATCTAACTCCAGTAAGATGAGCTCACATCATGAAATCCCAGAACTACAGATGTTGGCATGGATGCAGAGAAAAGGGAACACTTGTACCCTGCTGGTCGA
>NW_003852578.1:1612863-1616738 GCF_000181295.1 Otolemur garnettii
TATGTTTTTTCCTAACTAGTGTGTTGTGAATATCAAAGGCAACAGTTCAAAAATCTGCACATATCAATTATTATGAAACCCAAATTTGCCAACAGTCACCAAAAATACTTATTCAGTCAGGTCTAGAATTTGGGGCTTTGCTTTCTTTGCTTATACTTGAGATATTTTCCTAGTGAAAATGATAAAATGCCTATGTTTTAGTTTCAGGGTATTTTTTTTAGAAATTATACACTTTCCATTAGTTAAATATAAAGAAAGTCTTTATTAGGTTTGCCAAAGTTGTATTTTCATCGAATTACTCAAATTATCATATGAGATTAACTTTGCTTATAATGTTTACATTATCAAAAGTACAAAGTAAAAGTACATTAGTTAAATTGCTTATAATGCTAACATTTTTGTTAAAGCACATTTTAATTTGTTAGATTATTTAAAACTTAAAATATAACTTAGTAGAAGCAAATCTGCATTATATTATAATATTATATCTAAATACTAGAGATAAATGATAAAAGAGAAGTTACCAAGTGGAAAACTTGAAATTGAGGAGAAAAGAATAATAAGTCTCATGATAACAAAGAAGACAAGAAAATAACATTCTAGTTTAGTGATAGGAGATTTCATTTTCCTCAAAAAACTGAAACTTTTGAGAGATGTAGGACAATAAAATATAAAATTATGAATGAAATAAAGAATTATTGACCTTCTGTGTCAGAAATCCTAATAGTACCAGTCCTATCCAATCGCAGAGAAAATGTGCAGTTAGTAGATTAGAAACAGCAAAGCTATTTGGTTCAATTGACCCCATGATTAAATTCAATATAACTTAGAACAGTGACCTAAATGCCACACCACATTAGAATTCGAATTCTCCAAGGCATATTTTCAAGGTCTAAGAAAAGGAATGGAGAAGGTGGTCTAGGAAATAATAAAATCACGCTAGTAATGAAAATGATTTAAAAAGAAAAGAAAAACAAAATGCAAAAATAGTAACTTTGCAGAGCTCCCACTTTCAGTACGTTTTAATTTAAGGTGAGTGAAGTATTTCTCTGCTTTTTAAAAATGATTCATTCTTTTAGTGGTCATCACATATTAATGTTAGCAATAATTAAATTCCATAGTAAAGCAGGCTGTATGTTCGTCCCCTGAAGAATGAATGCGGGTTAGCAATAATTCTTATTGGATCATAAAGCTCTTCCTTAGGAAATGGAAGAAAGAAATTATTCCCTAAAGCATATCCAAAGGAAAAACCTCACAAGTTTTATTAAGTTGTTAAATAAAACAGTAGGCAGAATTGGAAAACTCAGTAAATGAAATAAAGAAATTTTAAAATGTAAAAATATTAACTTTTTATTGAAGGTAAAATTGCATTATGATGCGCAATGGTGCCTGACTTAACCCATACTTGACCAAGCTCACTGTGTGCCAGGATTAACTTTTTATAGTCTCAAAACTACACGGTTATCTATCAAATAACTGGCATTGCCACGAAACTACAAGTCTCAGGCAGAAGTGAGGAAGGTGATAGATTGATTGCCCAGAAGTCCCTCAAATCAGAATGTTATTAATAATTTTCTCAAAAATTAAGGTTTATAAAATTGCCTAACATAATTCTAGGACCAAATGGAAAGGCACCGATAGTTAGAATTAGTATCAGCTAAACTAAGGTAATATAAATAAATAAACTAAGGTAAACAATAAATATCAGCTAAACTAAGGTAAATACACCTGACCATCTATCCTTTGCTCAGAACTACTGAAAGATAATTTATTTACTCTGATGCAACAGAATTACGAAAACTTGTTTTAGACCTTTGATTCTCACTGCTTTAACACCTATGTTCAAATGCCAGAATTCAACTAGACACTAAATTGATTAGTCCAATAAAAACAAATTTTGTCACTTAGACTGAATTTTTAAAATATCCTTTTACATTTCTTAATGAAATTGTGGGTAAAGTTCACATTTTTCTCTACTGATTTATTAGCTTTATAAGTAGTAAATAGTAGGTCATGATTTTGTAATTTCATACATTTTTTTCCAAAGTTCGTGGAAGTTGCATGTGATGATTTCCTAACGAAACATGATTTAAATGACTGTGTTTATTAAGATGAATTAGTGATAATTAGTGTGAAATGAAAGATTCCTTCACAGTTTTAGGGCCCAGTGTTTTGTTTTTGTCATGAGTGACTTTTATTACATAAATGATAGCATCTCATTTGTGGGGAATTTTGCTAATGAAGGCGCCTCATTGTACATCACAACACCAGATGTTTGCTATGTGCCAGGACAAACTTTTTGAAGTCTTAACACTATATATAATATTATCCATGTTACAGTCTTATTGAATTGATATGTTTATTACTCTTATTTACTTAATGTCAAGAGTAAACTGATAGGTGGAAACTGAGTAAATTATCCCGAGTCATACAGCTAGGTATGACCTTAGCCATAAGCCATAAGCCATACACATCTTATCCTTTTAAACGGCTTCTTGTTAGAAAGCATTAACATTATTTTAAAGTACTCATTGGAATGTCATTTGGATTCTGCCTTCATGATTTTACCATATGCATTGAATATCTCTATGGTTTTTGATCCAGTATTGTTAGTTAGGTTAACTCAATTTTTATTCCAAGAAAATTTCAGTATAAAAATTTTACATCACCCTCATGAAGTAAAAAAGCATGAGAAAAACTATAAAGAAGATGCAAATGTTAAAATTTAAATTTTTAAAAAGTATTTTGTTAAATTCAGGATAAAGTCACATTGTGTAAAATTATTTACTGTCAATATTTCCCATATAAAAAATAAAAGTATTTATGATGGTTGATTATCAGCTATCTCTAATTTTAAAATAATCTGAGCATCTTTATTTTAGTAATTATTGTATCGCCTAAGCAGTGTTATAAGAATAAGAGGCCCAATATAGTGACTAAATTAGAGGGAAGCTTATCTCTGTATCTCATTGAAGTTTCTGGTGAATGTAGATTCCATGCATGTAGGATATGTTGCTTCTATCTTTGGCTCCAAGATGACTGCTACAATGCCATCAAAGCTGTGAAACATGACCAAAATGAGGAATATGCATAGCCTTTAAGTGCATGAATTTGAAATGCCATACATCACTTCAGAATCTCATACTCTAGTGGGCAGAACTTACATTGCAAAAAACTTGACATAAAATACTGGCTTGATGACTAGCCTTCAGAAGGAGAAATATTACTGACTAGTATTCAGAAGGAGAAATATTAATATACAACTACTGTTGTTATCACTAGATTAAATAAAACAATTACAGACTTTGATTTTGTTGTTTTCTGGCTTTAAAAAATCTAAACCTTGCAAATGTGTTAACAGAAAAGGTAAATGATATAAGTGACCTCTCTGAAAATATTACGTATAAAGATTTATTTCTTAGTCATTTATTTAAGGAGAAAATTCATTTCACCATGTTCTTTTTAAGAATTTGTATGAGTCAGTCTCCAAAACCTGATCTTTTGAATGTGCTTAGTTATTTAGTTTTATCTTCAAAATGGTAAGAAAAGTACTCTTTTCATTCACTGGTGCCATCAAATTTTGAAAACATTTTAGAATATCCTTTAGAAAGTCTTTCAAATGTTTCTCCATAATATTCAGAGAGTCTTCGGATGAAAATAACCTTATCATTTAGATAATGAAAGAGACTAGCCTGACACAATCAGTTTGTAAGCTGACTCCATATTTTTAATCATATTCATTCTCCCTTGAAGCGGCAATACTTTGAGAAGGCTTTGTATAGACATATTTAGGATTTTCAAATGAGTAAATTTATTTACAAAATATGCAGGTTTTAAAGTCAGTTCTATTTATGTATATAATGTTACATAATGAA
>NW_003852578.1:1617526-1631105 GCF_000181295.1 Otolemur garnettii
AAAAAAATTTACTACCAATAGGAAATAATATATACTGAATTTATGTTCATTCCCCTATCCCTTTGTTTTTTATCTATAATATTTATCACCTAGTAAATAGTCTTGGGTTACATAACAAATATATTTTAAAAAATCTGAAGTAAAAACAGTTCCTGGGCTGAAAAATGGGAGTTTTGTGTGGGTGAATGACACTAATAAAGGGTCCACACTATTTTATGTGAAATTACCTTTGTGACAAATGAAAAAAAAAAAGTAGTTCTATGAGATTGCATTATTCTAAAGAGTTTTAGCTTAGACAGGACAAGAGGATGTCCTCATTAAGTGATAAATGAGGTTTTTTGATTGAAAAATAAAATAACTAGTTGAAGAAAGGAGATGAAGAGATGAGAACAACCCAGGCGTAATAGCTAAAACACGTCCTGCATTTTAGGGGTAAATTTATTTTAAGTAAATGAGTAAAACGCAGTTCTAATTGGACCAATTTGAACCAACTACTTTGACGAGATAGATGAGACCTCACTAATTAATTTTTGGCAAATAGGCTCTACTGCTGATCATAAGTGTAAGATTTATACCATGGGAAATTCTTAAAAGTTATGTATTGATTCACTGGTAGATTTGCCAGAGAAACTCTTTATGTTAGGAAAAATAAGGGGGAAAATAAAAGCTGTCTGGACAACCACTTATTCATCACTGTGGTTTCCTCGTGTTTGCACAAAGTGGGACCTTTCTCTCTTCATGCTCCCTGACCACTTTGGACATCTGTAACACGAGCATGTTGCTGAATTTATTAATGGTTGCTCATCTTTTTGCCGCTCAAAGTAGCCTATGGACTTCCCAAGTATAGAAAACGTATTCTCTTTTTTGATTGAATCCTTGTTTTGCAAATATAGATTGATATTAAATGTTAAAGATTATGATTGAAAGAAAAAATATAGCAAATGAGGTACAAATGGCAAAATCAAATGCCAACTATTTACTCAGAGCTCTGTTGAGCAGGTATTCGGTGTTTATGACACTGCAATGTAGAATACTATAATCAGAACTTAAAATCTTCTCAATGTATTATACTTTACTCACACTCTATACACTAGCTGAAAAGCATGGAGATTGCCATAGAAAGTACAGTCTATTAATTCAAAGTTTCAAAGCAGCATGCCAACAAATTAACTTTAAGAAAGCTCTAAGAAATTATTACAAAACACATCTTAAAATCATGACACATTCAGGGATTATTTGTTGCCTTAAATTGGATCAGAGTTGGATCATGGATACTGAAAACACTGCTTTTTTTTTTTTTTTTTTAAGGGACAGGATATCTGATTCTGTTGCTCAGACTGGAGTACAGTGGCATAGTCATAGCTCACAGTAACCTCAGATGCCTGGGCTCAATCAATGCTTCCACTTCAGACCCCCAAAACACTAGAATTACAGATATGAGCCACTGTTCCCTTCAAAGTAAATCACCTTTTAAAAAGCTAGAAGCACTGTAAACTAAGCACTTGGCTCAGGCCAAGATGTGTAATTCATTGAGTTTAATAAGTTTTTTTTTGAAATAAAAGAAATCAGTAGGGTATATGAGTTTGCCAGAAATTATATAGTACCAGGTGATATTAAAAGTTACAAATCTAGTGTAACTGAAGAAACAGGAGTCTGACAAATAAGTCCATGAACTGCCACTGTGTGCTTAACATCGGCAACACTGTGTAAACTCCGTAAGGTGTCAGAACCTTGGCCCATCAGTGTCTCATGTCTGTGTTTGTGTCGACACGTGGCAGTTCCATGCTGAGTGGCGTTCATTATTCTATGTTTTTAGTGTTGTACAAGAGCTATGAAGGTCATTCCAGAAAAAAGAATTCCAAAATTGCTTTAAAGGGTGTATGAGGCACTGGGGTATCAGTGTATAGCATCCCAAGGAGAGTCCCTCAAAGGTGACCATAGTGATATTCAGCAATTGGATATGTGGAACTTTTTCAGGATGTGCTCATAGACTTAATTGTCAGAACTTGACAGCCAGTAAAAAGCTATTTATTAATACTTTTATGACTGTGTATAATGCATACAATAAGTGTAAGCTAACACTTTCTCATTAAAAAATAATTTTCTTAGTTCCATATATATATACAAATTTAACCACAGTGTTCACAACTCATGATGGTTAATTTTATGTGTCAACTCGACAGGGCTAAAGAATGCCCAGATAGATGGTAAACATTATTTCTGGGTGTGTCTGAGGAGATCATCATTTGCATAAGAAAACTTAGTAAAGAAGATCTGCTCTCACCAATTTGGGCTGGTGGCCCTATTGAGGGCTGGAAGGAAGACTTCTCTCTCTCCTTTTGAGCTAGGACAGCCAGGATTTCTGGCCTTGTTTTGGAAGTGAAAGGTATATAGAACAGACTGAAGACTGGGGGTGTGATATAAGCCTGGGTTGAGTGCCATCTTCTAGGTGGCACTCCCCTGTTCCAGATCCAGACAAATAAGAGCCAGAGACTGAAAGGAGGTCCATTGAGGAGTGGGGCCTCTCTAATCTGTTTGGTGAAGCTGCAGGACTGGCTTAGAGGTAGTTGCTCGAGTCTGGAAGGCAGAGCTAGAGCCTGCTGCCCATTTAGTCAAACCACAGAACTTCATGGTTTCTGGAAAGCTGTGTTTAGTGGGTTGATACAGGTGATGGAAATCTCAATGCTCACAGCTTTCTCTGCACCCCTCCACCCTGTGTCTTTCTAATATAGGGTGACAAGCACTGGCTTTCTAATGCATGTTAGCCTAGTGCCTCCTCACCGGTTTCCATGCCCATACCCACCTACTTTCCAAGAGAGGAGCACCTAGCTACAGGTGGAGCCACTCTGGTGATCTTTCCCTCTAGCTGACTCAAGTATGGCCAGTGAAGTGCACTCTATAAGTTCAGGGGACCCCAGCTCTTGTTCATTCCACTTCACATTCAGGGTGTTTTTCGGGGGGGGGGGCTTTCCTCCAGGCAACACAGATCACACATCAATCCCTATGTTCAATCTCTGCCCCTGGGAAACCAGTCCCCTTTCACCCACTTTCTGTGCTGACTTCCCTCCATTCTCATCTCCTCCACTCCTGGTGTTCTGCTGTATCACTCTGTGCTTATATAACGCTGTTGCTGAACACGAACATTCTAATGGCAGTGACTGGTCATGCTTCTCCTTAACTTTACCAGGAAAGGTTGATGAGGAGTTGCCACTAATCTGCCATCTTGTAATCAATTCTGTAAGAAATATCACCATTGATTACTTTGCTTGCTCTCTTTTTTTTAGAGTCAGAGTCTCACTTTGTCACCCTCAGTAGAGTGCTGTGGCATCACAGCTCACAGCAACCTCCAGCTTTGGGGCTTAGGTGATTCTCTTGCCTCAGTCTCCCAAGTAGCTGGGACTATAGGCACCCACCACAATGCCCAGCTGTTTTTTTGTTGTAGTTTGACCAGGGCTGGGTTTGAACCTACCACCCTCGGTATATGGCACCAGCACCCTACTCACTGAGCCACAGGCACTGCCCCAACATTGATTACTTCTTAAAGAAAATTAATCATTATTATAAAAATAATTAATCATTATTATAAAAATTATTGCTTCCTCTCATATCATTTCATCACTATATTCATTATCATCATCATCATAAATTACATGTGTAATACTCTGTGGTTTCAATTTATATTCTTTTTTTGTCCTTTATTTTCCTAAGTAGTTTTAAAAGTGACAGGCAGTCAAATCATTAATTTGAATATTATTTCAAATCAAAATATCAAAATTTAAAATACTAACTTAGAGTTATGTGACTAAAAATTCATAGTTATAGGACTAGAGATTTTTGTGTCCCAAATCTTAGTCCAAGATTCTGTTTAATATACCACATAGCACTGGTATTCCTAAATTTGTATTATACTATAAAATGACTCATGAAAATATCAATTCATGGACTGAATTATATAGAAAAGTAAGGGAATGTTATTCACTGATTGGAACATGAACAAGTTTACAGAATGTATGGACAATTCTTGGCAAAATGTGGATTTTTAGGAACTCAGTTAATCTCATTCTGTTGCTAATAGTTCCAACTGTGAAATGGATTTATCTTTTTTAGACTATGAAACAAAGTTCTCTAGAAATAATATTTTCCCATTTATTTTTAATTGCTTTTTGGTAGTCTGACAAGGCACACTATACACAGAAACATAACTATCTTTTCGAGACATGTTATCACACTTTCTTATCTTAAACCCTGAAACTGCATAGCTTATTAGTGTGCAGAAGTGGATTCATAATGCACTTTGGTGATATGAGGAAAGGCATTACATTCAAGAAAGGTAGATGGAGTTGTTCAAAAATTCTCAGGAATACTACAGAGAGGACAATTATTATAACATAACACATTAAATATAAATAAATTTTTGTTATTTATATACATTTGCTGCAGAAATACATCTTAATATAAATGAGATTTTTGAAAGCATTTAAAGGAAAACAGATACAATGAACCTATTAGTCATCTTATATTGATTTTAATGCTAATAAATATTTCTTCATGAAATATGGAAAATTTGGTAAACTCAAAATCATAATATTTGGAGAATGAAAATGTCCAAAAGTAATTTAAACAAAGAACTTTACATGGAAAGGATTTGTGGTTATTAAAAGTTTCTTTAGGATGACACTTGCTATTCACACACCTTTCTAAAGAAGAGAAAGGTAGAAGAATTAGCTATATTGTCAGTGGAAAAAAGGCTGCCAAGTTTTATTCTATAAAAAAATAAGAGAAGTCAGAAATAAGCAAGCTTCCCCAGTGAAAAGGAATCTTATCTCATTTATTGCCTTAAAAGGACAGATAAGAGTAAAGGTCTATTTTCTCTTTTCACAGATAAGTGCACTTCTGATGATTCAAGAAAGAGAACTCTGAAGTTTGATAATGAAAGCTACCAAATATGGCAATTCCAGCGTATTTCTGGGACTTGCTTTGCTAATATAAAAAGTTGCTGGGATATCACAGAAGTTTCTGATCCAGGACAACACAATAACTATGTTTGCTGAATTATCAATACCCACACTGCATAATGGTTACCAATGTAGGTGGTTAGAATTGAATCCCAGCTTTACCACTCACTTTTTGGGTAACTTTACAGAGAAAATTTAATAACATCTGTGCCTCAGCTTCCTCACCTGTAAAGTGAGAGAAAAATTACGTCCTACTCTTGATATAAAGATTTGATACTTAGTACATATAAATTGTTCAGAATTTTGTCCAAATGAAAGTATTCAATAAGTATTAGCTCGGGACAGTTTCTAAAGTCCTATAGACTCTTGTTGCTTAAAATTGTATTTCCTTTTTTTATATGTGCAATTTTTATATCACCAAAGTCCTTAGTCTCGAAATGTGGCTTCCACTTAGAACTATATTTTATGTAAGAAGAATAGAGACCCACCTAGGATTTAATGTAAATGCAGTCTGAAGGTCACAAATATCCAACTTTGAACAATTCTCCATTTAAAATAAATACATAGGAGGAGAAAATGTGATTTTGTCTTTTTTCAAATTCTTAGAGTTCAATATTAGATATTCACTTCCCTTTAGGAAACTTCTCTAAAATATATATATATACTTCTGGATAATTTCATAGATTGAGTTATCAATCACAATTTAATGTAAATCAATGTACCATCTCCTGTATACTAGTGAGGTGATCCCCCTGTGTGGAGGTGCCTCAAGGTTTCTGGGAACACCACAGAGAGCAGTGAAAGACTAGATGTAGTACAACTAACTGTACAACCAAGGGTCTTGGGGGGCCAGACACTGTCAGACTGTGGCGGTGGGGCCCTGACATTGGAATTCAAGCAAAGAAATGTGCAGACAATGTTACAGGGGAAAAGTCACAAAACATGTTACATACACCCTGTAGCAGGATGTACAGGAGGTGCGATCCAGACTGTTCTCCTGTGTTGATGTATCCAGTATGGGAAATGTGCTTTGATACCTCCTGCTTATTGGTCTGACTGGGAGCTGCCTTAACTGGTTCTGCCTAGCTAAGTGGTTAATTAGTTGTGCATATAGTTGCAACTTCTGGGGCTGACACATGTACCCCTTATTCCTTCCTGTACATGTGGCTACAACTTTGTTACAGTGCTTAGCTTTGTGTCACAAGTCAGTAAATTTTGCCACTGCCTTAGACATTTTGTTTCCTAGGTATACCTTGAGATATCTTTGTTATGTGTTTCCCACACTTATAATTTACTTTATCTCAGTCATAAAGAAATAAAGTAAATGTTACTGGAATTTCTTCTTCAGTAGATCCTTGGTCTCTGGGATTCCAAGAATGAATCCACAGACCACAGATTGTGGTAATACAGGATTTATTTTACAGAAAAGGATACAGAGAAAGTATCAGAGCCTCAGGCAGAGGGAAAAACCTAAGTCAGAAAAAATGTCCCCTCCTGTGTCTTTTGTCTAGGGATATATATATATATATATATATATCTCCAACAAATGAATGGATACAATCCTACCACTGCCTTGTATCAATAGCAAACACTCAGGTACAAAGTTAAGTATAATGAGAATTTGAAGTGTTTACATATTTTTTCACAATCAGTGGTTAACATTAAAAGAAACAGCCAGTATCATTTTATGAAAGATAACTGGAATTTGTTCCCCCATGTACTAGAATTTATTTATTTAGATATTCTTTTTATCCTTTCTTTCCTTTTACTCTACTTTGCGTAAAAAATAAAGTCCCAAAACTGTTAGGTGTATTAAAACACACAGTAGGTTCATGTCCAGTGGTAGACAGGGGAAATGCTATTAACTGAGGACAGAGTGTCAGAGCCCCAGCAGGATAAGGAAAATATGCACATGGATGGGCAGAGAGTCAGAGAAGAAGTAGGGCGGTGAGCTAATATATATAGAAAGGCAGGCTATTTCAGATGCCAGAGCCTGGGAAGGATGAGATAGTGATGAGTTTGGTCTATCATGAGGGATCAGAGCCAGAACGGGGTGACAAAGAAATCTGAGTACAGGATTTCAGAGCCAAAGAGGGTGCCTACATATAGGTACCTATTGACATTGCATAGTCAACGTCTAAGTGTGACAAAGAAAGCATCCCTTCAAGGAATTAGGACATGCAGTGCTAAAGAAATTGGTTACTTACAGATAACATGATCAAATATATAACTACTGTATATTAAAAGTGCTGATATCCTGTTTTTCTTCTGTTGCAGAATGAAGTTTCACATATGTAGAAGACAAAAAAATAATAAATAGTTATATTGGACGACTTTATTTTCAACATATAAACATAGATGCAAAATAAGTATTGATTTAAATTATGACGTAAATATATGTTGTATGTGTATGTGTGCATGCACGCACATATATTCTGTTTATTTAGAGGATCATGAGGCAAAAACACTTTGAGACAGATGATGCCACCTCATGCTCAGATGTTGGCTCTGAAATAACAATCTCTATGGAAAGGACATAGAGTTTCCTAAAGAAATGTGATGGTTCTAGGGCAGGAACAAGAAAATATAAGAACTCTTGGGAAATCTTGCCATTCCAGAAAGCAATAACACAATTAAGCAAGGAAATGTATTTTTGCAACACGTAGAGGCCATTTTAAAGGAACTTTCACTAATAACACATGAGAAATTTTACATATCAATATAAATATAGTAATGAAATGTATATCTTTCAATAAAGTGGGACACCATAAATCTGTTCCTAGATAATTTATTAAATAATTTATAGGACTGATGAAGAGTGGATTTTTTTTTTTTTTACATATTTTCAAAATACCACTCCACCAAAATCTTATTAATTGCAAAAGGGAAAATAATAATTTTGCAGTGGAGTAGCCAGGTCAATAATGTGAACCTAATCAAGTGATTGAAATGGACATCATTTTTAATGGGACAAAACAGAAATGTGCACTACCCGATAGGACACAGTAACAATAAGACGCCGTAGCTCCTGTGTTCCTACCAAAGACACATAATCTAAATCTAAATACAAGGAAAGAACAAACCCCGGTTGAGTAAAACTCTGCAAAGTAACTCATAATATTAAAAATGTTATAGTCATGAAATGAAGATAAGTTTTCGGAAATATCACTGATAATAAGGTGACTAAAAATTTATGATGGCTGGAAGAATGACGTGATTCTGAAGTAAATCCTTTGGACATGAAAACATTATTGTGACATTTGGAAACATGCGAATGGGGTCTGTTGATTAAATGGCACTATATCAGTGTTATTTCCTGGATTTGATGATTTTGTTGTAATTATATGAAGGATTATTCTTGTTTGTTAGAAATAACTACTCAGCTATTCAGGAGGATAAAGCAACATGTTGTTAATACTATTAAATTGCTCGAGATATAAACAACGACCTCCCCTCCTTGATAGAAGGTCATGAATTGAGAGTAAAGAAATATCAAAAGAGAAGGAATGAGTGATGGAACAAATAATAAAAAATTCATGAATTTATGTAGAGCTGCTCGTCTTTCTAATTCTTTGTTGGACTGCTATAATTGGCTTATAGACTGACTATTCAATGTTAATAGTCAATATGCATGTATAATTTATAGATCATAACAGTTTCTCTAAATATTGTCTCTTGTCATGCTCTTTGTACTATTGTAAGGCACATATTATCCTGCAAAATTTAATAAATTTCTGGGTCAGAAAGAATGAGGAACTGACTGTCTCTTATCTGAGCATTTTCTATCCTGTCATTTTTTCCTACATGATGCTTAAGTACCCTTTATGTACTGCAGTAGGTACAGGAGAAATTTAAAAATACTTCAAGGCATTGAAGTATTACTATGAAGTATTATTTAAAAGAGAAGTCATTTAATAATTACAATATTGGTATACTTAATCTTGAAGAGTAATATTTAAGAATATTGCTACCAGAATTTCATCTTCAGTGGACTCTTGGTCTCCGTGATTTGAAGAATAAAACCATGGACCACAGATCAGTGGTAAGAGAAGATTTATTGACAGAAAAGAAAAGAATACAAAAATACCAAAGCTTCTGGCAGGGAGAAAAAAGCCCATTTGGGGGAAAAAAGCTCTCTCTCTCTCTCTCTCCTTCTCTCTGTCTTTCTCTGTCTCCTGCTCTTTGCCTAGGGGTATATATAGGTGCATGGGTTCCTTCTATATGAGGCCAGGAAATGAATGGACACAGTCCCTTCTGCTGGGGCAAGGTGAATGAATGAATTAATGAATGGACACTGTCCCTTCCACTGGGGCAAGATGAATAAATGTATTAGTGAATGGACACAGTCCATTCCTGAAATTGAGGCCTAGGAAACTTACATGAAATTGACCTAAGCATAGGTAACGGGGGTTCCCTGTTCAGTCATAAGTGCAAAGGGAAGGAGACAGCAAAGCACTGGTGTCTCCCCAGCAGTTGTCAAGCCCCTCTGGCTATTAGAGCCTGGCGGAGGGAGGAGGTCCCACCTTGCCTATCCTCCAGCGGGTTGGTTCTTCTGCGAGCTACCAGCCGCACCAACACCACCAAGGGAGGCGGCCGGTCCTCCAGCTCAGCTCAGCTCAGCTCAGCTGGCTGGGATGCCACCAGTCCTGTATCAGTATTATCTAAGTAAAACTATCCATGTTTATACCTTAAATCTAGTATTTGATTATTCTTCAACTTGGCACAATTCATTTAAACTTTCTAAGACTCAGCTACCTCAGTTGTAAAGATAAAAGAATAATTGTATTCTACTGGTGGTATTGTGATAAGGATAACACAAGTAAACACATTAAAATAATTTAGTTCAAAGCCTGACAAATAACATACAAATAAACATAGACATTATTGTCATTATTAATGCTGTAATGAGGATAAATTTTGATGTTATGATGCTTCGTGGTGCACTAATAGCTCTGACTGCTGAGAAGTTACCAAGTGAGTGATTTCAAGGCAGAAACACTATGAGACAATCAAGCAGTAAAGGATAGGGACAAGGTGTGCTAAAGCAATTAATGTGTTTGCCTTTGCATAACTGAGAACTAAATAAATGAGTTAACCAAATTTTAAGGTTAAAGGTTAATTTATAATTTAGATTGTCTATATTTCATTTACTTAAATGTTTATTATATTTCAGGAATAAAAATAATCAAGAATTTAAATGTATAATGATAAGTTTTCAATAAATTTCTATTGGTATAACCTTTTCAATTATCCTTGAGAATACTTTCATAGTAAAATATACCTTATAAAAGAATTATTGCATCAGTAAATTTTGATTCTTTTAAAGATTCACAAAGTTTCAACATTAGAGTTATTGTTATGGTGAATTAAGTAAAACATAAAAGTCCAAAATATTATTCTCACTAAGAAGCTAGAGATTTGAGATCATCAGAACAACATGGGCTCCTTGTCTAAAAGTAAGGTTAAATCTTTAAGTTCTAGGGTTTCCCTTTTTCTTGGTAACTGTGGTTTCTTTTCTGGAAAATCTTAGCCACAGAAACCTCATAATAAAAGACTTTGGAGGCTGTCTGGTCATCAAATAGCTCTTAGAAACAGCATTTGTACCAATTAATTGTGAAAGAATTGGAAGCATTCCCTTAGCATATAAAAGCTATTATAAATAAAAGGACTAGCAATCAATTGGTAATGTTTTCTAGAATTTTGATAAGCAAAAATTGTTGAAAAATGCTTATAGACACATATACATTCAAAAGAAAAGATTATATATGTATGAATATATATTTGAACATATATGCATTTGAATATATATAAGCAAAAATGATATCAAATTAGAATATAAATGGTACACCCAGCCTATCCTAAATAAGGCATCAGTTAATTAGCTTACATAAATAGTTCAAGTCAGAAGCATGAGAATCAGACCACCATGTTTAAATGTTATGAGTGTTTGAGAAATATCTGACAGACCAAAGACCGTTGCAAAGGAAGTCAGTTCAGATTTGTGCAAGGATGCAGAAAGTGGGATGAAGTATATGACTCTGGTCGTGTCTTAGGTACTAGAAACCAGGTTAAGATCAAAAGATAGTGAAACCCAAGTTGAATGTTTTGCTTCTTTATATAAAAATCTTACATGACATGCAACAGCAAATGCTGTAAAAGATTACGTAATAAAGACTGGGCTTTAGTCAAACTCTTACACTAACCTATGCTATCGCTTCAGATTTTAAGATTCTTTACTGGAATAATAGACGTTAAATTGAACTTAATTCACTAAAGGAACACTCACTTTCTTCCTGGATCAAGGATTTTTATATTTTATCTTTCCAAAATGTATCATTAGTTGGTCTTTTATTCATGTAGAAGGAGGGCACTTCTTGTAACCCGGTAAGGAATTATTAGGCATCTTTTAGCACCATGCAGTTAGTGTTTCCTTGTCAGAGGCCAAAGAGCAAATAATTATTTTAAGGATAAAATGGAACATAAAAAAATTTTTATGTTTTTTTTTATGTTCCATTTCTTCCATTGCTTTACCCTGCTAAACCTCTTTAGCACCATGCAGTATGTATTTCCTTGTCAGAGGCTAAAGAGCAAATAATTATTTTAGGGATAAAATGGAATATAGAAAAATGTAATTTTTCTTTCCATTTCATCCATTGTTTTACTCTGCTACACCCCAGTGATCCATTTGATACACATAATACATGTTTCTAATACTCAAAAACATACTCAATACACAGAACAAACTGGTGATTTAATCTAAAACATTTAATACTGGGCAGTGCCTGTGGCTCAAAGGAGTAGGGCGCCAGCCCCATATACGGGATGTGGTGGGTTCAAATCCAGCCCTGGCCAAAAAAAAAAAAAAACTGCAACCCCCCCCAAAAAAAAACATTTAATACTTGTTCAAAAAAAGGATCTAGAATGTGAAACATTTGTTTGTTATAAATGTTATGAATAGACTTTAGTAACTAACAAAAAGTGTACAATTAACATAAAGAAATTATTAGTAATAAATTTAATATTATTACAAAACACTTAAGCAACAATTTTAAAGAAAAAGTAAAAAATATTATATTTTCAAGTTATTTATTAAACAGTTTTTTACAAAATATTTTGTTCATAAATATCACAGCTATTCCAGAAATTTGCTGGCAACAAGAATTTTTATTTTTATCTTTTTCCAAATGACTGAAACAAACTAACATGAGAATTTCATTGTCTCAGCAAAAATTCCCTTCTGGACGAAAAACACAGAAGGGACACTGCAAGACTCTCTTGCCCATTTCCTTTTTCCTTAGTCTCAACACAAAATTCAACCCTCTACTCTGTAGGTAATCTTAAACTCTTTCTTCTCACTTCTAATTACTCAGTTCTTCCTTTTCACCACTCCTTTCAGCATGCCCTTTTAAGCCTTTTATTAAGGGATCAAATCATCTATTTCTCTAATCTCTCTCTTCTTGAAATGAAATCCATGTTCTCCCAAGGACTTTATTTCCCAAGAAGTCCCCACAGAAGAAGGCTGACCTGTGACCACATCAAATATACCTCAGGGTTTGTCACACAAATGTATATCAGCTTTGAGTTTTTGAACTCTTTGTCCTTCAACCACCCTTAACCTCACCCCAAAACACCAGTCAGGCAATTTGATTACCCTTCAAACACAACATAAAACAATACAAACAAGCAAACCAATCCTGTTGGACTCATGTCATTTAACTGTGCTACTCTCTACTGTTTAAAAGTATTTTGTCATCTACCAACAATAACGTCTCCAAATAAATCTAATAATATCAGTAATTAAAGATCTTGAAAGATGCAGCACAATCTTTTCCTTTGTCCCCAAGTGCAAACCTGATCTGTCTGAATGGCCAATCCTCAAACAGGGTCTATCATTTCCCGGGTCTGCTCGTCTCTTCTGCTCTTCATCTATCCACCGTCCTCACAGACCTTGTGGCACACGGCTTAATTTACAAATGTGTCAATAATTTGGGGACCTAGACTTTTGATACAATTATATATATTTTTTATAATCAGCCCCTTCCTTCTTGCTTGGTGTTCCATTCCATGCAGTTTGAAGACTCATTTAATCTTTAACTATCATTTTACTGAGACATCTACCATTTTACTAGGATTCTTCTCATATTCTTACAGTATTTTCCAAAGAAATTCTACTATAAGTAAGACAGGATCCCAGAGCCTCAACACTTCTGTAGAGAATCAAAGGAAGTAATAAGCTGATTTTACTATAACACATGCTAATCTACCATACCTACAGTGTATTATAGATTCTCAGTAATTCTACATTTGTCTATTCAGTTCTTCTCAACTCTCTGCACCTATTACAATTCCTTTGTACTTTGTTGAAATATTTGTTTTTCCAAATCCCAGCTAATTCTAAGAGTATTACTACATTGACAAGTAAATAGAAAGGAAAAGAATATTCAAAATGGAAAACAGTTTCAACATCTAGCCATTAACTCTACAAACCAATATACATCCATATACACTTTTTCTATCCTCTTATTAAGTGGGAAAATTATTCTCCCTTTTAATGTTCTCTGTCTGTACTCTATAACTAATAATTTCCCACATTTCCAGATACCTAATCTTTTTTTTTTTTTTTT
>NW_003852578.1:1631353-1646668 GCF_000181295.1 Otolemur garnettii
GTTGAGCTATAGGCACCGAGCCCAGATACCTAATCTTAAAAAGATGTCTTCCTCCTTTCTTTTTAATTCCTCCCTGTCTATTGGTATAATATAAATAACATTTTATTATCCTAAAAACATAACAAGTATCAAAAAAATTTCTTTGACTACATATTAATTCACTACAAAATGTTTATTTGCTGTATATAATTTGTCAAAGACCCACCAACTTGGAGGGCTGGAGGGTACATCCATAAACAGATTCCAAATATCTGTCTTCTTAAAGAAAGACAAAATAAATAATGAATTGCATAGGGATTTAGAAGATGAGAAGTTTTATTTTGAAAAGAAGGTTGGAGAGAGAGAGAGAGAGATCTTGAGGTTGCATCATGCAAAAATAACCCTTGAGCAAAGACTTGAAAAAACTAAGGGAAAGAGTCAAGACAATAGCTTATTTTTAAAGTATTTAAAGTGTATGAAACTGCTAGTACAAAGAGAAAGAGCACACTTGAGAAGGTCAAAGAACAGTAAAGAGGTCCGAGTAGCAAGAGAAGAGTGGACAGGATAGAGAGATGCGGGAAATGACATCATAGCCACATTGGAGGACAAGGTCCTTTAGGCCATTGTAAGCACATTGAATGTTGCTTTGAGTAAAATGAAGAAACACTGGATATTTTGAGCAGGAGAGTGTCAGCATCTACCTATATTTGAAAATTACTTAGGCTTTTGTGTAGCAAACAGAATTAAAATGTTCAATGGTGAAAGACTTAACACTAGGACAGTGCAGCCGTAATAGAGCAAAAGATGATAAAAAACTGAGACTAGGGATAGACAGTGGCAACTAATTGCATGATGCATAATTCACCATAATTGACTGATGAACTGAATATGAAATGTGTCAGGAAAAGATGAGCTAAGGATAACTCTAAAATTTAGAGTCTATTCAATTCCAAGACAAAGTTATCATAAGCCGAAAGACAGAAGATTGCTACAGGAGAATATTTATGGATGTGTTTAGCAATTCATTTTGAATATTTTGAGGTATTAATTAGTTATCAAGAAGAAATGTTCAGTAAGAAATTAAAATACATAAATACACAGTTGCATGCATCATTTTTGAAGAGAAATAGAAATCGAGGATTGCCAGTGTATAGATGACATTAAAAAACCATTAGACTGAATTAGATTATTGAGAGAGGGTATAGAAAAAAACATTGGATATTTTGAGCAGAGGAGTGCTTGCTAAAATGTGTTCACGGAGCTTCAAGAACTGAGCACTAGGTCACCCTACGGATAAAAATGAACTTTCTAATAAAGTCAAAGATGATTGAGAAAGAGGGAACATTAAATTAGAAAAAACTTAAAAGTGTGCTTCTCTGAAGAAAAAATTAAGGAAGAGGCAGAAGTGACTGCATGAAAACCATTCCTAAATTAGTATGATTGGGAATCAGAACTGACCCTTTGATTTAACAAAATGTAGTTCACAGTACCCTGATGAAAACATTTTTTGTTGTTGTTGTTGTTTGTTTGAAAATGGGGGAAAGACCTGAGTGGATTAAATTATAAGACAAATCAAAGGACAAGAACCAGAGATGTGAATATAGGCAATTATTTTTGAGACATTTTCCTGTAAAACAAACAAACAAAGAAAACAAAACAAAGAAATAGGATGGCACCCATTAGAATAAAAACTGACTGTTCTGTGGCCATGAAAAAACATGTTCCAAAACTGACTTCATCAAATTCAAGGGACAAGGACACTTTGCCTCAGGGAACACACGTTTGCAAACAGTTCAATCTGTGTATCCCCTTTCTTGTGGAAGTTCTCCAGTGAAGAATGTACTCTCTCTAATAAACTTGAGAGCCAGTCAAGAACAGCCCTAAATGAGCAAAACTTCCGTGAATGATACAAATTTTTGGATTCCAGAAAATGCACCAAAATTTGATCACCAACAATCCTATAAAAGCTCAGCAGTCTTCCCTGCACAGAGATACTCTGCCAAACAAGCATAGCTGTTCATCACTATAGTGGGCAATAAATAAAGCCTTGTGATTTTCTATTTTAGACACCGAATAGTATTCTCATCATACATCGATACCTATTCTTCCTACTATTATTGTATAAATCTCTATTCTTTGGGTATTGACAACATGTTTGAAACATCTATCCACACTTAATGTTTCCATATTCTTATAGTCTCTTCCCTCTAGTGTTGTACAAGTACTAAGCTCTGTTTCTAGTTGTCATGTTTTCAATTAAATTGCTTTTGTTCTTTGTAAGTGTTCTTCCAACTGGGTATGGGCAAACACCTGGGATACAAAGACTTTTCCAAGAATTTATGCCAGCATGTACATATTTAAGGGAATCAATTTTAAAATTTTCTCTTCTATTTGTACTTAGTCTTTCTCAATTGGTCTACTTAGACTGCCCTCCAGAGTAGCCCTATCTCCACTCGACTAAATTAAGCCTTATCTCTCCAAAATTTAGTTTGGTAACTCTCTTAAGAGGTAAGAACTTTCAAATAAAGGAACAATGTAAAATTCTGATGTTTGAGAAACTTAGTTTTCCCAACCAATGTAAACTACTGTGAGTATTTCCACATTTTACACATATGACTGTAAAAGGAAGCATGGCACTACAGATGGGGTGTTTGACCTATGTTTGGATATTTTGAATACACACACGATAGGTTAAGGGAGAGGGAATTGAGGCAGTTTTTATTTAACAAATTTGCCTTTTACAACCTTCAAAATTACCAAAGATTTCATGATTTCTGAGGGGTAATCCTGAAGGAGTACACAATAATAAGAAACATTAGAAATGGCTTTCTACCCATCAGGATTATGAAAATACTTATAAGGTCAGAATTCTATTTTGTTGTTTTTACTATCCTTGTAACGGTTATTATTATTTTGCTGCTAAATATATATATTATATATATCATGCTTAAATTTATTTTATATCTTTCAGCTAAGGATTTTGTTATTTATGTGGACAAAATAACTACATGTCCAGGCTCCCCAAGTGTTGTCTATCCTTAGTCTTTAAATAGATAAAATGCCAATAATAGCTTATTAAGATTCTTCATTTGCACATTTTTTTCATGTGCTTTCTTAGCTGGATTTTGTTGTATACGTAGCTTTATTACCTTTTATTTGGATGACAATTTGACTAGATGACAATGTTATATGTCATAATTGTTCTTTCTCAAAAGTTTGTTGAACTTGCTCCATAGTTTTCTGACTTGGAATGTGCTATCAATATTTTCTCATCTATTTAAGAACAAATATTCCCAGTATCCTTACCTCCCCATCAAAATTTAATAAATATACTAGGCTATTTCCTGGTATTTACAAATTAATACATAAGTACTTATCAAAATAACTATTGTGTATTGGTGTGAAAGAGACCAGATGTAGTCTTGAACCTTAATCAATTTGTCACCATACGCACTAACAATCCCATTCATTATATCCTTCATTCTAGACAGGCCATCGTCCTTTATTTTTCTTTCTCTTTGTTTAGGTCAATGTGATTAACAGAAAAAAACCTTCAGGGTGACTGTTCAGCATTGTAATATGATCAGTGATTTCTCTTCCTTCTATACTTCCCTCGGCCAGACAGTATACGCAGACAAGGTTTTCTAAGAAAATAAAAATAAGAGGTTGTCTGGCTTTGCTCCTGCAATTCTTTCATGTATTATTTAGCATCAGTTTGAGAACAATCCCTGGTTCTTCTCACCATATACCATTTACCTGAAAATCAATTTTGGAGGAAACCTGTACCATTTCTCAGTTTTCACCGAAAATTTGCTGCGAATTTTGTGGGTTTTAAAGAATATTTTAGTTAGTAGTAGCCATTTTAATTTTTAATATAAGTTAATATTTATAATTTATTTTCTCTTTTAAAAATAGTTTCAATAGTTTTTTAAATAACTAAAATGGCATCGTCTGATTTCAAGGCAACTGCCTGTGGCAAAAAATGTCAGAGTTTCAGGCAGCTTTTTGTATCTTTAGTTCTTGGAGTGCTCTCAGTCGAAAAATAAGCAGATGCCCAAAGTAAGGCAAACAGCACGAAATTTATTGAAGAAGAGAAAGATACGATTACAGAACAAGAGAGAGGTTTACAGAGCAAGATATGCTTGCCATAGATAGTGATGGACACCATTGCCACAAGAAGTGGGCAAAAGGCAGGGTGATGATGTGGCTGGCGTCTGTTTTACACCATCTGGGTTGGCTCTACAGAGCGATTCAGAGGTTGCCTTGCCAACAGAGTGTCACTCTGTATGCCCAGGTCCTATGAGCCTCTCTGAGAGCCCACTCGGGGAGGGGTGTGGATCACAATGTAGATTTACACTAATGACATGATAATTAATTTTAAGGCTGTTCTGGGTCACCTTCATATTTGCGTTAGGCCCATTCACCAGAGAGTTCTCTGTATTGTTTGCTGGTGGCAGGCTAAGATCTGATTGGTAGATTCAGTTGGTTAGGAGGATGTCCTCCTCCCTGGATGTGAGCAATCACTCCTCTGATAGGATTAAGGTGAGATGAGGGTACAGGGACCCCATCCTTGACCTTCTTCCCTAGGAGAGCTGGCTCTCTAGCCATCTACCTGTGTAAAATATCTTTATATCTTGGTGTTTTTTTTTGTATTTTCTTTTCATATTATTATTGTATTTAATGTTTTTAATAATCATACAAGAAACAAGGCTGATTTTGACTAAAAGTTTTATTAAAAAGTTAATAATCTCAACTCCAATGTACTTATTGACCCATTCTCAACATTTCATATCCTTTCCCTTTTTCAAAAATTATAGTTTGGTCCTTTTCTTTGCATCTATTTCCTTATACTCACACACATACAATGCATGTATATATATACAAATATATTTAATAATATTTTAAGAGAATAAGTCAAAATTTAGAGAACATTTTTCAAGTTCCATATTAGAAACATATGCAGACACACACGGCATAACATGGTATATCTCCATGTCACCACATAGCCATATCTAATCAGTTTAATAGTCTTACAGTATCTTATTATATATCTCATTAGCTTTTGCAATAATACCAAGTAACCACTGAATCTCTGTGCATTACAACAAAATAGTATATTTTTGACTCACATTTCATGATTATCCAGCCAACTTGCAGCTGTGCTTCAGGCTTATTTCTTGTCACTTGCATATCTGTTCCATATCTGCTCTCATTCCATGACCAAGATTGAAGGATGAGCCCTTAAGATATGCTATCCACAGAGCAATACACAAATTTGAGATTCTGAACAAAGTCACACAACTTAATTCAACATGGCTGCTTAGGCAAGGCATAGACAACATTTTTAAAATTCCTTTGAACAAAGTCATGTGGCCAGGCACGATGGGTCACATACAAATATACCATAGTTCTTCTAATCGTTCACTTTTACTATCCATTTAAATTGACTTTGGATTTTCTCTTTCTTTCAAACTCATGATTTCCCTGCTATGTTATTTTATTTTGTTTCATTCTTTTTAATATATACTATAATTAAATTCTTGAATATACCTTTAATGGTGACACATTTGATTTTAGTTCTGTAAAATAGATTTGCAAGATAATGATTACCTTATCAAAGACTTTATCAACATATAATAGATATTTCCAGAATATAAAAAGGTTATAGAGATTCTAGTATATAATATTGCCTATCTAATCAAAGAAAAAATTTTAGTTCCTTTTTCAGTCTATCCGAATTCCAGACTTCCTATCTCAATGGTTTGTATGGACTGTATTTAGCACTGATATTTATAAATAGTAAGGTTTACATTAATTGAATATTTACCATGTGCCATAGATGATGCATTAGGAAAAAGTATATACAATTTCAAATAAGGCTGTAAGTGAGCTGTGTATCCTCATTTATAAATGAGGAACTTAATAGCGTAATTAACTTCTATAAACCATAACACAAAAATAATAAATTGACTTATAATGTAAACCTCTGCCACCTAACCTAGAGACCATGCTTTTAAATTCAACACTATACTATGTGTTGTATATAACTTTATTGGCCTAGTAATCCATCTTTATACTTACAAATTATAAATATTTTCTCCTAGAGTTATTTTTGTTTGTTTTAATTAATGGACAATTTTGCTTTGCAGAAAATGTATTACTTTCTTAACATTTGTACTCAATTTATATATCTTGGTTTTATACGGTTATTATGGTTATTGAATATATTTTTAGTTTACTTTACACTTATAGTGCTAAACAATTTGAAATTCACTTTAGTACTTGCATGGTTATGGTATATTTTATTTCAGATATATGCCTAAATAGTCAAAAGCATTTTTATTTTTTTTTTAAAGATGGGATCTCAGGGGGTACCTGTGGCTTAAAGGAATAGGGTGCTGGCTCCATATACCAGAGGTGGCCAGTTCAAACATGGCATCTCACTAAGTTGCCTAGGACACAGGGACTGCACAAGTGCAATCATGACACACTGAAGCTTCAAACATCAGGGCTCAGGTGGTCCTCCTTCCTCAGCCTCCTGAGTAGCTTGGACAATGGGTACATGCCAAACCATGTTTCAAATCATTTTCAAATAAATTGTCACTTTTCAATTAAGTTAAATGTTACTTTTATCACATATTAATATTTTAAATATTCATTTGATTTCTGTTATATGTTAATATTTAGGGCATATTCATTTTACACTCTTTAAGTTTTCATAAAAATTATCGTGTTCTTCTATGTGAACTATTAATATAAAGTTATTGGGACCAATTTTAAACATATTTATGAAAATTTTATACAAAAATTATTGCACTGAATTTTTAAAAGTTAGACATTTTTGTAATATGAAATCATGTAGTTCAGGAATAGAAAGAGTTTCTGAATTTTCAGATTTGTTTTCTGCCCTTCACATAATGGTATACGGTAGTTTATCTTTTGTCGATTTTTTAATTGACCCTATCTTTATCCTTTATAAAGGATAAATTGACGATTTTACCAATCTAACTACAATTTGTATAGAAATTTGTACAACAAAAAAGAAAACATGGTAAACATGGGCAGTTGGTTTTTCTATATTTAGAAAGAAGTCTGTGATTTATCATTCATAATTCCTCTTTTACAGTACTCACTTTGTATTTCCCTGTTTTTTTATCCAATACCACAGCAGGTTAAAGTTTTTGAATTCTAATTTAAAACTCTATTTTAGAAATATCCCAAATATTTTATGATAGAAATGCAGAAATAAATTATGTTTCAATTTTCATTTTGATAGCTTCTGTTAATTAATACAAATAGTATGTACATATGATGTATCTTTGTTAGTATACTTATTTGAATTTTTAATTGACAATACTTACAAAAAATAGTATATTTTCTATGCATGGAAGGCATATTCAATTTTAAGACACAATCAACATTTGCCTAGACAGTATTTTTCTGCAGCCATTGGAACTGTACTAAAAGATTACATTTTTTCCTAGAACAACAAAGGTGAACTGTGGCTTGGCATTCCCAGACAGTAATAAGGAGAGGAAGGTGGAGAAGTTAGATTTATAAAAGAGGTTAATAAGTGGATGAAGTAGAGTAGATGAAATATTTCTCTTCATTTTGTAACAAATGTTAAAAATTGGATTCTCCATAGATTTTAGAAAGAATAAACTGTTGACAATGCTATTCAAAGTATACCTTCGCCAAGGGGAAAACAAATCATAAAAATGTGGATAAATAGTAAGTAATCAAACAGGAGTGAACTATCAAGGGGATAAGAATTGGCTAAAATAAGGAAACTCATGAGGCTTTTTTTTTTTTGAGAGAGAGAGTTTCATTCAGTTACCCCTGGTAGAGTGTGTGGCATCATAACTCACAGCAAAATCAAACTCTTGGGCTCAAAGGATCCCCTTCCCTCAGCTTCCTGAGTAGCTGGGACTACGGGCATCCACCACAATGCCCCTGCTACTTTTACTGTTTTAAGTAGAGATGGAGGTCTCACTCTTCCTCAGGCTGGTCTCAAACTCCCGAGCTCATGCAATTCACCTGCCTTCCAGAGTGCTGAGATTATAGGCCTGAGACACTGCGCCAGGCCAGGCATGTTTTTTTTTTGTTTTTTTTGTTTTTTTGTTTTTAAATCTAAGATGAGAGATGAAGATAAAATTATGTTGCTGTTTCTAAAAATGTTTTCTTCATTGACCAATTTATGAGATGATAATACAGAAATAAACATTCAAGTCCTGGCACTGTGGCATATGCCTATAATAACAGCAAATCAGAAGGGAGACAGGAAGATGGCTTGACCCAGTCCAAGGCTGCAGTGAGCTCTTACTGTACTACTGCACTCTCGCAGTCTAGTGCAGGTATCCGAGAGATCTAAATACAGAAATAAATAAATAGGCATTCAGAAGTTGGTTTTTTAAATCAAATTATTTCAACTGAGAGAAAAAGAACATTCTAATTTTAGATACCTTTGTGAATTATTTTATGTTACACTATGCAAGTACTCCAAAAGTGTAACATTAAAATATAGCGATAAAAATAATACATTCTACTTTTCTTCAATAAATATTCCTATACTATGTATAGATATTTCTTGTTTAAATTACTTTACACTTTTAACATGGATTTTTTGTTGTAACCTTATTTCCCATGAGTTTTGTTTTCTAAGCTACAAAGCATGTACTGGAAATATGCACACACACATACACGCAAATGCAGGGTTGCCTGTGAAGTGACCTCCAACAGTGAGCCTTCAAAATGGTACTTTCTATATTAAGTTAACCAAAAGCCATCTAGGAAATTCTGATTATTAGTTTTAATGGAGAATTAAACTTTGCATGTATGCAATTTAAATAAAATGAACACTGCAGTCATTATTGGGAAAATGCATGATAGCCTTTTAAAAAATAAAGAATATTTATTCTAAATTATTTAGAGTAACATAACAGTAAACTAATTTTCTTCAAATTGTTTAGGTTAACTTTAGCAAGGTTTACACAATTAAATATAGTAGCTGTTGGAGAAGATTTAAAGAAAACTCATGATTAAAAATTGACATTATTACTAAACAAACAGATAGGAAAGTAGCATTGCAAACATTTAGATGTTAAATGAGAGACTGCGTATAACAATCAGTTGTTACTATTACGAGTGATAAAATTGCACTACTTGTTGACTTCTGGACCTACCAAAAAATGTGAACATGTGATGATATAGAAGAGTGTGGACAGCTTTGTTCATTTTTTTATACTGATATTCCTTTATTTGTACTACATCTATAGATAATATTTCCTATTTAAACAGGATATTAAAATTAAATTCTATGACTAATAAGCTATGATCTCTTTTTCTCTATGATAAAATTAAATAGTAGGCTTATATGAGATTTTACTGATGCAGGATTTCTTTTGAAATAGGTTTCTCTTATTTGGTAACTTTCTAGAGAAAATTGCTTTGCTTTAGAAAATAATCATTTTTTAAAAAGTCATTCTTTATAATGTTGTAAAAGTATTTCTGTTGCTTTAAAATAGCAAATGATTCCTTTTGTGTTCAAGTCACTTGAAATACCTCTCTGGATTCCTCAGTGTAACTAGGAGTTATCTTGGGAATAGTTAGAATTACTTTTTAACTCTTTGGGGTTGTTTGATATTTCTAAAATATGCCCAATACTCGGTGATTATGTCATTTTTAATAAGTACAATTTTTTCTGTGATTGTTAGATGTTTTTCATGATTATGTTGTTACATATATGTATATGTATATATACTTTACTTTTTTCATTTCAAAATATTTAATTTTTTTGGCTCATAGCTCAGTGAGTAGGGCACTGGCCACATACATATACTTTAATTTTTCCATTTCAAAATATATATACTTAAATTTTTCCATTTCAAATATACTTTTCCATTTCACATATACTTTAATTTTTCCATTTCAAAATATTTAATTTTTTTTGGCCCACTGCTCAGTGAGTAGGGCGCTGGCCACATACATACACTGAGGCTTGTGGGTTTGAACCTGGCCCAGGCCTGCTAAACAACAAGGACAACTGCAACCAAAAAATAGCCGGGTGTTGTGTCCGGCGCCTGTGGTCCCAGCTGCTTGGGATGCTATGGCAAGAGAATAGCTTAAGGCCAAGATTTTGAGGTTGCTGTGAGCTGGGACACAATGGCCTTCTAACAAGGGTGTCATAGTGAGACTCTGTCTCAAAAAACTCTCCAAAACCAAAACACAAGCAAAAAACCCTAAAATATTTAATTTTTACTAATTTGTTTATATTTATTTGTATTGCACTACAAATTTCAAAGCTATAGACAGTATTTCTTTTACAATAAAATTTTAATGTTATAGTTTAAAAATAATTGGATATTCTAAATCTTTGAAAACTCACCTTATGAAAAATTATTCATAAAGATTAGTGTCTTCTTTATTTTTTATATTTTATGGAGATGTTTACAGGTTGATTTTAGGTACTTATAAATTCTAAGGATGGAAAATGATAAACCACGAATTTCTTTTAAGTTGTTTCTTTCCACAATTATTAAATTCCAAACCTATCAATAAGGTTACAGTTTGTTGTATAGCTTTTAAAAATGTATTCCACTGATAAATCATAATTTGTTTTTGTTGTTTCAAATTCTGTTTATCAAATTTCTGAAGCTTCCTTTAAAATAGCAGAGTGAAACATCTATAATAATATTTAGGTGAATTTAATCAGTTTTGATTTTTTTCCAGCTCTCATTGTTTTTTTGAAAAATAAAACTTCTAATGATGTTTTCAGTTTTAAGCCATTTTATAAATGTTTTTGGTTGAAGAAAGATACTGCTTTCAAGATGAGTTTGTCCTTACAAAATTACAACATACATATGGTCATATTTGTTTACTGTAGCATAAGTTTTGTTATCCTGGTCACCAAAGCTGACTCTGCAGAGGACTTTGCACCCAGCTAGGTTCATACCACTAATGAAACTGAGTTAATTAATGTGTTCTTCCTAAACGGCTCCCTCTGTGTCCATACTCTAAATGTACCTCTCCATCTTCACCCCACTATAACTCCATCATCTATTTCCCTATGAGTGGGGTAATTTCAACATACCAACAATAAATAGAGAAGGCACTTAAGTAAATAGAGGCAAGTGATAGTTTTAGAATTAAATTCCGTTTCATTGTCATTGATAAGAAATTGTTCCATTGGTAAAATCACAAGAGATTTAAAAAATTTTGTTAAGATTAGTATCTAGAAAAATACACAATAGCTAATAAGCTGATAACTATTCTAAGATAAAATTAAGAGAAATCTAGATGTTTACAACCTCTAACAGAAATGGGATTAAATTATTCATTTATGTTTAATAACTAATAAACCCAAGAGTTTTGTTTGTTTTTGAGACAGATCCTCACTCAGGTGCCCTAGGTAGACTGGTAGGACATCATATCTTGGAACAACCTCAAACTCCTGGGCTCAAGTGACCCCCTTACCTCAACCACGCTTGTACCTGGGACTAACAGACGCCCACCACTTGCTAGGCTAAGTTTTCTATTTTTAGTAGAGATGAGGTCTTGCTCAAGCTGCTTTTGAATTCCTGAGCTCAAGAGATCCTCTTGCCTCAGCCTCCCAGAGTGCTAGGATAACAGGTGTGAGTGATAGTGCCTGGCCTGATACTATTACTTAGTAAAGTATTCTAAACAAAACATAAGACATATATTTTTAATTACAGAATGGATGTAATTAGTAATATATTAACTAAGGAATACAAATTTATGGAAGTATAGTGTTTTCATAATTGTTGCATGTATAATAAAATGAAATTATTTATAGTAAAGTAAAACTATAGTCACCATCACAATAATAGTTAACATTTAAATGCTTAATGTGCATTGTTCCTTGAAACTATTTCCTTCAAAGCTATTGTTCCTTTCAATTTGTAAAGATTAAGTATTTAATTCTGAAAAAAACATTGTGAGATAGGCATTCATCACATTACAAATGAGGAAACAGAGACACAAAACATGCCAAGTAGCTTGCTGAAGTAAAAACTATTGAATATTGGAAGTAGAGCAAAAACTTTTTAAGTATGTAGATTGATGCTGCAAATGAATAACATGGATAAAATTGTAAAAATTAAATGAGCTAATTTAAAATCAAATAAATCATAAGTTTAATTAATTAATTAAAATTAGCAATCTGAAAGACACTGGAAAAATGAATTTTTATGGATTTTATGACATATTATGAAAGGATTAATTGGTCAAGTATGTCCTTGGCAGAAACACACCAGAAAGGGAGGAATTAAGTGCACGTGTTGTTAACAATACACAGTAAAAAGCATAAGGGCTAACTTCTGAATTGCAGCACAACTAGGCAACAAAAAAGGAAGTAGGATGTCTATTTAGTACTTAGCTGAGAGGAATTATTAGAGACAAAAAATCATCTGTCCTTCTAGAATTTCTAACAGGCAGGAAGAAATTCATACAGACCAGATATATGCATTTTACAAAAAAAAAAAAAAGTGTAAAAATATCTGCAGTAAAGTTTAGTGGTATGGCATTAATAAAACAATGATAATCTGAAGTTGAAGGTATAAAGGAGCTTTTTACAAGTTTCAATATGTAAGTCTTAGGCATTTCTATGGTCTGAATGTTGATACTTAATCACCAGTGTGATAATAATGAAAGGTGAGCCCTTAAGGAGATTAAATCATGAGCTTGGGGACTTCAGGAATGGGGATTAGGAACCTTTAAAAAGAGGTTGAAGAGGACCTGGGCCTTTTGTCTTTCCATCTAGTTCACCATGTGAATTCAGAAAGTTCCTTCTATTTTGTCCTCTTCCATTACTGGAGGATATGCAGCAAGCTTGAAGCAGAGATTGGGTCCTCACTAGACAAAGGATCTGCAGGTGTATTGAAATTGGACATTCCAACCTCCAGAACTGTGTGAAATAAATTTCTATTATTTATAATTACCCAATCCGTGGTATTTTGGCAGGAGGGGGAAGACACTGGCAGTTCCTCCAGTGTATTCCTGATTGGTCTATTTTCAAAACCTGTTCCTGATTGGTCTGTTCTCAGGACCTGAAAGCTCCATTGGACAATTGCCCCTATACAAGCCCCTAAGCAGAGAGCCCAAATGCAGACCTCCTCAGATCAGAGAGAGAGAGAGAGAGAGAGAGAGAGAGAGCAGGAGAGCAAGAGAACAAGCACTGTAACACTCGTACTGCTGATCCTGCTCTGCAAGGAGGTTTGGTTCCTTGTGAGAACTGTAACACTTGTTAAATAAAACCTAACATACTGCTGATCCTGTGGTCTGTCGCTTCATTCTTCAAACCAAGACCAAGAGCCTGGAAATCCAGTATCAAAATCTGGTATCACCTAGGTCAACTTTAAGTAAGTTTCCTAGGCCTCAGTTCTGTGAATGGACTGTGTCCATCCATTAGTACATTCATTCACCTTGCCCCAGGAGAAGAGACTGTGTCCATTCATTTCCTGGCCTCCTATAGAAAGAACCCATGCACCTATATATACCACTAAACAGAGAGAAAGAAACAGAGAGAGCTATTCTCTCTTGACTTGGGTTTTCTCTCCCTACAAGAAAATTTAGTGGTTTTATATTCTTTTTCTGTAAATAAATTCTGTCTTGCCATTGATCTGTGGTCCCCAGATTTACTCTTCAAATCACTGAGATCAAGAACCTGAAAGTCCTGTATCAATATGGCCTCTTGCGCTCAGAGGAGTACAAATCAATGCCCAGACTGAGGAATGAGGGATTTCTGAAAGATGTCCTCACAGTGGTGCCCTGGACCCTCTGCAGGGAAGCAGTTGTCTTGTTTGTGCCCACCATGTCCTTCCCCAGCCTGCCTTCCCTTGCCAGGCCTGTAACCCTTGGGTCCTGGCCACCAGAGTTTCCATTTCTTCCATGTGCTAGTGCTACCATACTTCTAGTTGTTGCCTGGCAGTTATACTTGAACTCCAGGGGAATGATTGCATTGTTAATAATATGGGGCTGGTGCCCTATCCTTTTGAGCCATAGGTGCCACCCTGTAAAATATCTCTTTTACAGGAGGATTCTTCTCAGTTTATGAACATGCCTAAGTGTTTCATATTGTGAAGAATTTCTTCCATTATTTATTAATCTACTCAATCTATTACCTTTATCACTTTTCTATTTCTCATCTACACTTCTCATTAGCTCTTTTCCCTTCACTTCTCCATATGCTTCAACCTGATTTTTACCTGCTAAAGTTACTTTCATTCAGATCACTAATGTACTCCTATTTATCAAATGCAATTGGACATTTTTAATTCTGTATTTAAAATTTAAAAATCGAATTAGGAACTGTGTATCATGTCTCCTTGAAATGTTGTATTCTTTTTGTGTTTTTGAAACTCTGTGCTTTGGTTCCTTCGGTATTATTTTTGTATGTTTCAAACACTCATTTCTTGTTGTCATACTTACTGACAAAGTCTAAAGTCATTTCTCAAGTCTGTATTCTTTAAATCCGACTCCAACCTTATGCCCAGGGTTTTCTGTCTTTAAAAACCTAATACATAGAAAAATTTAGGACACTTCCTCTAAAGCCTTTAATATTCTGGGGGAAGTATTAATACTCTCATTTTGAATGATAATTTTAAATTTATTTTTTAGAACAAAATAAGTTATAAAAAATATTCCTACAACAAAATGTATGTTAAATTTTGATTTTATTTCTTCTCAAATAAAATGTAATTGTCATGACTCCACGAGAAGGGATAAAGAAGAAATTTCAAAGTAAAATGGTCCATATGTTTTACTATTCTCTTGCCCTAATAGGTATTAGATGCTGGCTCTTCACTTTCACTAGGACCTCAGCCTGCAGTTACCAAAAAATCATTATGAAAATCAAGTGAAACAATGGGAGAATAGAGAGGAAGGAGAGAATTTTCTATTTCTGATGTATTAGTTTTTATTACTGCTATAGCAAATTGCCACAAATTTATGGTCTCAAAGAGCACCTTAATATTCTCTTACAGTTTGTGTGTGTTAGTAGTGTGGACAACGTGTATCTCTCTGATAAAATTGCACAAGGTCAAAGTCATGGTTTTAAGATTTTAGCAGACTATGCTCCTTTCTGGAGGCTGAGAGGAAAAATATGCTCTCAAGTTCACTCAATTTGTTGGAACATTTAATTCAATGGGAATATAGCACTGAGTTCCTAATTTCCTTTCTGATTAGTCAGGGATCATCCTGGGCTTCTGGAGATGAGCTGCAATCCTTGGACATGTCTCCCTTTCTCCATCTTTGAAGAGTGAGGGTAGGTGAGTCCTTCTCCTGCTTCAATTTCTTCATTTTTTCCTTCTGCAGCTTTGC
>NW_003852578.1:1646877-1648099 GCF_000181295.1 Otolemur garnettii
AAAAAAAAAAAACTCAGTTTGTCTAACATATGAATGTTTTCAAAACTTTCTTACAGGCTTTCAAAAACAGTTTTTATAAAAATAGCAATAGAAAAAAATTCAAGTATATATTTATTTGTTATTTTAAATAGAACATGAAATATATATGGAACCCTTCATGTTCCAAAGCTATCTATGCCCAAATAAACTAAAAGTTATATTGAAAAGATATATTTTACATGTGACCCTTTGTAAAAATGTGTGCATCTTTCCCCCCCAGCCCCAGATGTCACTGTACTCCGCTATGCCCTTGTACATAGTCCTGTTTATTTCAAGCAACTATTTGTACAACCCTGTTTCCCATCAGAACAATAACGCCTTGCAATCAATAACTGTATCTTCATCTTTTATTAATAATTGTTTATTATTGAATGAATGTATAAAATATGGCCAAAGATATGAATAGAAGAAGATATAAAAAAAATCTAGATCACAGCTTTTATTCAATTACCTTCCTAAATAAATGATTTTTATATTTAATGAAAAGGATGAGGACACAGAGGGACATACATGAAATATGAGTATCTTCAATGATGTTCTCACATAAATTGATGGCATCAAAAAGCGGTTAGAGTGAGACTGGGAATAATAAAGAGACCCAAGAAAAGACAAAAGTTATTCATTCCCATTCTTCAGTCCTGCTGAGTCCAGATATTCTTTATTATTTCACATACTATACTATTATTAGAAGGTTTTTTGTTTGTTTTTCTAAGTATATAGTACTGTGAATTCTGTGGAGACTAGAGGAGAAATTTTCAAAACCCATTCACTGCCTTTGTTGCAATTCCTTAGTGTTTCTTTGACAATAAGGACTGCAACCTTTTTTCTCAAATACAGTTGCTGTCTTTTCCTCCTTTCCTGGTCTCTTTTAGGCTGTCAGCTTTCCTCTAGTCGATGCCTTCATGAGCCAGATAAGAGCACTGTAGTGAGATGAAGCAAGGTGACAACCTGTGAGTATAATCAGCATTACAGTCATTTATATGTTTAGGAAAACTAGCCTGGGACTCCCTTTGTTGGTCCTAAGATAGCATTGTGGGGAGAAAGTTACACCTTTCAGCTCTATTTCAGAATTTTATCGCCTTGGAGCAGAGGTTAGAGTTAAGAATTACCTGACCATGTGCCTTGGCTTTGTGGTATCAGCAGAAAAGAGGTTTTGAGCCCAAGAGGAGCTAAATTATCTAAA
>NW_003852578.1:1649520-1650343 GCF_000181295.1 Otolemur garnettii
TCTGGACTATAGTTATGTTTTACCATTCATATGAATGCGTAGGTGATTATATATTGATTTCATAGTAGTATCGAGTACATTAGATACTTTTTTCCCCATACTTGAGATACTGCACTAAGAAGAATATATTCCAGCTCCATCCAGGTAAACATGAAAGAGGTAAAGTCTCCCATCTTTTTATGGCTGCATAGTATATCACAATTTGTTAATTCATTCATGAGTTGATGGGCTCTTGGGCTGTTTTCATGTCTTGGCAATTATGAATTGGGCTGTAGTAAACATTCTGGTGCAAATGTCTTTGTTGTAAAATGATTTTTGATCATCTGGGTATATACCTAGTAGAGAAATTTCAGGATTGAATAGTAGGTCTACTTTTAGTTCCTTGAGTATTCTCCAAACTTCTTTCCAAAAAGGTCATATTAGCTTGCATTCCCACCCGCAGTGTAGAGTGTTCCAGTCTTTCTGCATCCACACCAACATCTGTAGTTTTGGGATTTTGTGATGTGGACTAATCTCACTGGGGTTAGATGATATCTCAAAGTGGTTGTCTTTTTCATCTCTCTGATGATTAAAGATGTTTTATTATGCTGTTTTCATCCTCTGTGAAAGGCACACATTTGTGGCATGTTTCATCACATGTGGATGTTGAATTTGTGTGTTTGATAATAAAATCAAACAAACATATATTAGTCACCTGCTATGTTACATTGTCATTGAAGCTTGCAATTATTATATTTCATTATGTCACCTAAAATGACTTACAAATTGGTAGAAACAAGATTAGTTATCTAAATTTGTTTATAATACTACTTTTTATTGGGGG
>NW_003852578.1:1651197-1652183 GCF_000181295.1 Otolemur garnettii
GTCTTTGCCTGAGGCAAAATTTCCTGTTTACTCATCGAATAGAGCCTCTGCATATGGTCACAAATCCATCAGCATGATCAGCTTGCAAAATTATAGAAAAAGTCAACTTATTGAATGGCAAGCTCCTATCAATTTTAGAAGCAATCTGGCCACCAAATGGCAGCAGTCTTATCCAACTCTATTATAATTTCTGATGACTGTGGGACCAACAATACCTAATCAAAAATATAAGAGAGTAAGAAAAATTTTGATGAGACCTTTAAGAGCACAAAAACTTACATGTCTAAGAAGTGAACCTTGCCTACACCATCACAAACTACACAGAAATGGGGTTAACTTACAAAAATAAAATAAAATGTGTGTCTATAACCATAGTTTAATATCCCTTATTTAAATTCGGTTTTGATGGTATATTTGTAATGGATAATGATCTTCATAGCAATGTTTCATAGCAAGGCTTTATTAAAGTTGTTTTACCTTGGTGACACAATTCAAGCTAATGTGCCAAACAAAATGCAGCCTAATTAGTACAAATGAAGGAAAAGTGGCAATTAGCCAAGAGAGAATAATGAGCAAAGGGGACTGATAATGTGAATCAAGACAATCATGAAAACTTTCAGCCAGGAGGCAGACAGCTAGATGCCCTTACCTATTATTTAAAATACACCTTGGAAAACAAGGTTTGTAATTCACCTTTAGCTTGATTTTAACTCACATATATTTACTCAGGATTATGTATTCAGTTTGATATTTTATTAGTAATTGGTATGATTTATAGGCTACATAGATTAGAAGTATATTATGCATATTATCATAATGTTCATTGAGTATTAGGTAAGATACGCAAGTGTGTTCTGAGAGGGGTTACACACATGACAGCAGATGCCTAGTACAACAGAAGCCTATTGCTCATAATGTGACTTATATTTTAAAATAATAGGGCAAAATGTTTCATTTTACCTAACTCACATTGCAAGAAAGATGAA
>NW_003852578.1:1652857-1655920 GCF_000181295.1 Otolemur garnettii
ACACAGAACCACAGAAATCCTTTTGTTTGGAGATTTGTTCAAATTTAGATATTTATAGCATGTTACGTACATTGTAGTAATGTGTTCTGAGAAATAACATTTTCAAATTTTCAATATTTCATATTTGAAGGTCTAGTAAAGCACATTGTTATTGCCAAGTGCTTTTTGTACCTGTTCTAGAAGAGTTAATAGTTAACCAAAAGTCTTACATCTGTTTGCAGAGAAGTAAACATTTTCGTGATAACATGTCTGAAAATAAAGATTGTTTACAGCTATTATTACAGCCTTTGTTCTCCGATTAACAGTTGCTGGTAAGTTTATCTAGTTTTTTCTTTTTTTACAAGTACATGTAAATGCTGGTTATTTATCTAAGTGAACTCCCGCTGTTTTGTAAAGGCAATTAATTATTCCCAACCCCAAACACTTTCTTGTCATTATAAAATACACATTTTCCTCTTTCATTGCTTATATATAAGCTAGGTTTTCAAAATACTTTTTTATGCTGTAGAGAGCTGCTGAGCCCACTGAAAATTATATTATAGCAATTTTCCTTTACTCTGCTTCTTGATACAGTGTCACGTTCACAGAAGATCTAAAATATCTTTGTAAGTGTGTACTTTTCTTTAATAATTGACAAGGAAATACTATCATAATTGTAAAGTGTCTTCTTTAAGTGTTGAATAATATCAAAACAAAGGGACAAAAACATGATACATATATTATCAACTTTCTGTTCAGAAAAGCAACACAACAAAATAGCGAAAACCTTTACTCCTTGAAAGCATTGAGGTGTAATTTTTTTGAGGTCCATTTATGTCCACTTATATTTATGTTTTTACTGAGCTTGCCTTGTGCTATCACTTCTTTGCTATAACAGCTATTATGTGGTTGAACAGGAGAATTTAATAGGAAGACATATATACAGAAAAATGAAATTTGTTTGTTTTACCATAGAGAGTATACATACATGTGGTAATACATTTTACACATTGTATATGTAGTCTAAATTGTATACATACCCAATTTAGACTTTATAATCTCCACATGCAAAACAAACAAACCAAAAAAAAGCTGGAACCAAAATACAAATATAGAAATGATAATAGTATATGAACCAATTTATAGAAATCATTATGAATAAGTGCTATAAAACTCCAGATGGTTACAACATACTTTAGTTTGTGTCTTAAAATTTTTCCAAGTTGAATTCTACAAATCAAGGAATGTGAAATTTATATCAGTGATTTTTATCAAACTGTAATAATTTAGCACCAGGGAAAATAAATGCTGGACATTCCATATAAAATAAAATATCTATCCATGGGAACAAATGTGTGTAAAAAGTTATCTGCATGTTAATTGCACTTCTCTGTGTATTTGACACTTATCAGTGTGAGGAGGAAAAAAAGAAACTACATGTTGCTTATTCTTTACATTTATATGTGGCACATATAGTCACAAAATACCTCCTGGAAATCACATGTGTGACTAGTGAGATCTGCATTGCAGTTCAGGAAGATGAGAGAGATTATAAAACTAATAGTCCCTCCACTTATCCCTTATATCCAGGTATGTAAAGTTGCATCTCAAATATCAGGACATATTAGAACATATTAGAGATGTTTAAGAAAAAAAAACCCTAGGATATTATTTTAGTGCCTAACTGAGTTGCTAATACTGTCCTATTTTTTCTGTCTTCTTTAAGATAACACAATGAAAAGAAAGACAGCAAAGTTTATAATGGAAGAAAAAAAATGTCTGTGATGATCTCTACCCTTTGGAACAAAAAAAATCTCAATAATACTTGACTTCCCATTAGCTAAAGGAGCAGCAGAAAAATTAATTTCAGTTCCTGTTCAATATAGAGATTTTTATATGCAGTGCACAGAAATAGAACGCTGCTGTCAGAAAATGTGCCGTATGTGTCAAAGCAAGTGGGAGGGAGAACAATGAATGGCTTCAGTGAATGAACTGACTTGAATGCAATGCTTCTTTTATTAATGATAATAGAAATCAGAAAAGTTTGCATGTGCATGTGCTTTTAACACTAAAATTATTTTAAAGGGCACAACTCAATTGAGAGAAAAACTCAGGAGGTCAGGTCATCAAAGATTATTGACCTGAATGCTTCAAAGAAACTTCATGAAAAATATAAATAAATAAAATGTATATTTAACAATAAAAAAATTAGAATTACAACCAAATACACTATGAAAACATTGACTTAATCCTCAACTAAGGAGAAGGATCATTATTGGTGAAATTAAAATACAGAGTCAATATTACATAAAATTATTTTTCTATTTTAGGGGTAATATTTTTGGAGTTATAATTGTGTTGTGCTAATTTCAGATGATACAGTATTTCTTACAAGATGTGAACCAAAGTATTTAGGGGTGACGAGTCATGATGTGTGCAATTTACTTTCTGTTGTGTTTAAATTTACATGCATAGATAATGCTCATTGTCCCATGTAAAAGGAAGCACACCCATATCAGAAGACTCAACAATTTCCAGGACTCAGTAGAAATTGACATCAGATTCTAATTGCCATGTGATTGTGCAAACTGAAGACTTCTTACAAATAAATGGTAGGAAAATATTAATAAAGTATTAGCAACATATGGACCTAGTTGTGTGTAGGTGATTATTTTATTTATAAAAAACATTCAAATTAAATACATATCTGCATTTATAAAACACATTCAAATTAAATACAAAAATTTAATTTCTTTGACTTAAATTAAATACAAAAAGTTAATTTCTTTGACTTTTTTTTCACCGGAAAAAAATCTGAAACATTATCTCTATGATACACACACTCTCTCTCACAAACACGCACTCTTACATGGGTGGACAAAAACATCTAACAGATATTAGTTAGTATAATTACAGGCTTACTGAAACTATATCTAAAACTTCATGAAATTTCTATTATAATAGTTTTTGTTAATGATTATAAATTATTTCAATTATTTAGAATTATATAAAACTCAGGCTTGTTAGAAAAGTACTAATTCTGGGAGTCATTTCCATGCAAACAGCTATATCTGAGCCAGTTTG
>NW_003852578.1:1656870-1658364 GCF_000181295.1 Otolemur garnettii
GCCCATGGTCACCATACCATATTTAGACCAGAATTGCTGCACTTGTTCATTTAGTATCAAAATAAAGCAAGAGTACAATAACAGGTACCCATACACAAAACATAAACATGCATCACTCATACACAAAATGCATGTTTTTTGTACCCATGTGTAATGTCTTCTCTAACACCTCCCAATAATCATGATCATGATGTTTTTCAAGATGGCAACTATCTCATCTTTTCTTGCCTGATGATCACTTGACACAAGTATCTCAACGTGATAAGTATCATCAGTCTTAGCACATAATTCAACAAGATTCTCCCTAGGTTCGCTTGGATTCATTGGGAGTATTTCCAGTTGGGGAACATAGACTTCTAAACATGTCAAACCCCGAGTTGGAGGTGCAAAAAACATAGATTTCTTATGTGGATTATTGAAAGTGAAGGTAAGTGGGTGACCTTCTGCTTCAACTTTGTGGTTTCCAGACCCGTATTAGAAATCCACATGTTAAATTGGTCCTCAAGTAGAGATTTGATGTGACTAAGAAATAGATATATAATAGGACCTAAGAACTAGTTTTCAAGGCTGGCTATTTGTATTTGGACATGTAAAAGCAGCAGAAGCTGTATAAATCATGGTAAGTAAAAAACCCATCTTGTGAGTTCATGCTGAGTGTCCATTTCTTCTAAGTACTGTGATAGCCAGTGAGAGAATCAGGCTGATGTCAACTGGTTGAGTCATTTTGGACTCTGAGAAATCAGGCTGATGTCAACTGGTTGAGTCATTTTGGACTCTGTGGAATCAGGCTGTAGTACTGTGTATCAGGCTAAGTACTGTGATAGCCAGTGAGAGAATCAGGCTGATGTCAACCGGTTGAGTCATTTTGGACTCTGAGGAATCAGGCTGATGTCAACTGGTTGAGTCATTTTGGACTCTGAGAAAAATAATAAAAATATTATTATTTTTATTATTTCTGGTCTCCTAACCAAGAAACTAAGCCATTTGCCACTGTCTATGCCAGAAACCAGTCCTGACACACCTAGTGGCCTGGTAGTGCAAATGAGACTGACTAAAAATTATTATGAAAATCGTTATGAAAATATTAGAGAAATAATAAACAAAGATGAAGAGATAGTTTTAACAGCAGCATGGATTCGGGAGGCAGCACACCCTTCTTCATGAGGCTCCCAGTATGCTAACCTGAGTAATACACTAGCTCTGTATTTATTCCATATATCAGTGCTATAATGATAAATCTCATGAAGGCAAGGCAAAAAGTGCCATCATGGTTCTTGCTGCACTTGGATTTCTATTAACTAGACTAATTCCACAAATAATGATGATAATTTTATGGATTTACTTGCTGTTTTTTATTGTTTGAAGGTATTTATGATTTTAATACAGAGTTTTAACAAGGTATGCAGTTAGAATCCTGACTCAAGGAAAAATTCCTAGTTGACCCACAGTCACACATCACAGATGCGATGTTTTAGTACTTATATAGCCTTGTGT
>NW_003852578.1:1658420-1664382 GCF_000181295.1 Otolemur garnettii
TTTCATGTCCTTATCTAGTTTGGAGCAAATCTTCCTGTTTTGAATGAGGTTTGAAGATTCCACATTCTTAACTCCCAAAAAGCAGTCTCCCAGAGCACACAGCCCCATCCTTGTGGAGAACAGCCTCAAGGACTGCAGCCTGAGGCTTTGCGCAACTGTGCCGGGTGGAGGGGTTATTGAACAAGCTGTGCTTTAGAATATTAAAATAACAAGGTCTCATGCTTTGTGCTCAAACCAGGAAATCTCTTCCAAATCAATACCCTATTATTGCATTCCCTTTGTCCATGGTCTGTAATCCTATTCCTAACAATTTCTAATCTACTTATAACTAATAATTGAATATTGGTTTCAAGTTTATAAAATCATTTGTACAAATAATGCAACCACATCAAGGTATGATTCTTCCCTTAATTATTCCCACATGCACTTTTCATGTTTATAAGTAAATATAAATTGTAACTTTGAGTCCTGTCTCTTTCTACATAAAGTATAGAGGAATACATGCTCTGTGTACTCCTTAGAAGTTATCTCCTGATATATTTTCTCACTTTTTCACTTTTTACACAAAGTGAGTGACTAGATGTTCTGCATATTAAGAAATGTTCTTGCCAATGTCTTTTGAGGTTACGACAAAGGGGTTTCCATCCATTTTGCCTGATATCCAAGCACATAGATATCCTGTCTATAAGTTTGGACTTTTGTCTCTTTCATCAGCTAGTCATAAGAATTGCCACATATTGCCATAACTGTGAGCTGAAGACGGGGGGGCTGGTGAAAATAATAATGGACAACACGGGAATATGCTTGCGCAGCTTGTGTTTGCGCTCTGATTTTCCATGTGCTGGATTCAGGATGTGCCAATTTTTTCTAGAGGTGGATTTTGGGTTGGTCACTTGTCCTTATGATTGATGGATCTGACATAACTCATTTCATGGTGAACAGTTGTACACACATGGTCACTTAGTGCCAATAATTAGGTGCTCAAAAGAACCATAAGAATTGTTTAATTATTTTTGAATAATGATTATACATGTCCATGGGGTATATAGTGATGTTTAAATATATATAATGTACAGTTTTTAATTAGATCATGGTAATTAGCATATCTGTCATCTCAAAATTTACCATTTCTATGTGTTGGAAATGTTCAGTATCTTTTATTGCTAAGAATTGGTTTTAAGGCATAGAATTTTCTGGAGTATGGCATAATTTTATTTTGTTATGATTCTCCCATTGTCACAATTTCTACAAAGGATTTGCTATAGACTGAATGTTTGTGACCACACAAAATCAAATGTCAAAAACTTTATCTCCAATGTAATAGCATTTGGAGATGAAGAATTTGAAAGGTAATCAGACCCTGAGTGTAAAGCTGTAATGATGGTATTAGTGCCACTATAAAAAGAGACTAAGAAAACTTGCTTCTCTCCCTCTCTGCCACATGAGAATGCAGCAAGAGTATGACTCTGCAAGCCAGAAAGTAGGCAGGCACTCACCAGATACCAGATCTGCTGACACCTTCATCTTGAACTTCCCAGCCTTCAGAATCATTAAAAATAAAAATTTCTTATGTATGCCACCACTAGCATATGTTATTATTTTTTGGAGAAGCCCAAACTGATTAAAATTGCATTTCTTTCATCAACTGATACTTCAATACTAAAGGCCTGCTGAGTCATAGGCTCAATTGTTATAATCACAGTCTGTAGATAACTCAGAGCCCTTTCTTGTTTGGGACTGCACTCAAAGCTGGCAGCATTTCATGTCTCCTAGTGTTTGCAAAGCAGGTTCAATGTGCACAGTTTACCATTTCAGCCCATTGTGTCTTTGTTTGTAATTTATACTATTATGCACCACACATATACTATTATAAGTCTTGTAAGATGGAACATTCATCCAACGAGTCAATAGAAGCAACTTTATTACTCACAGATAGGCAGTAAACGATGGCAAAGCATAGGATTAACAGCAAACCAGTTGTACTACTCAGGAAACCTGCCCAAAGCAAGTGATTTTCATTAGTCCATACTTGACATGGGCTGAAGTTGAAGGACCCTGAAAAGCAGTCTACCCTGGCTGTTATGTCCTGGGAGGAAACACAACATGCTGGGCTAAACCACTGCAGGATAACCTGTTCTAGGAGGAGCATGAGCATAGCCTGGGATGATCCAGACAGGTCCTCCTTTTTTGTTGAGACAGAGTCTCAAGCTGTTGCCCTGGGTAGAGTGTCGTGGTGTCACAGCTCACAACAACCTCCAACTCTTGGGCTTAAGTGATTCTCTTGCCTCAACCTCCCACAGAGCTGGGACTACAGGGCCCACCACAATGCCCAGCTATTTTTTGGTTGTAGTTGTTGTTTGGCAGGCCCGGGCTGTATTTGAACCCATCAGCTCTGTGAATGCGGCTGGTGTCTTAGCTGCTTGAGCTACAGGCACCGAGCCAAGGGACAGGTCCTCCTTATGGCAGGATCTTGCATTCCCAGTGCATTCTACAGTTTTTGTTTAGAACTATGAGCAAAGAGTAGAGATTTGGGTCAGTCCAAGGCCACCTAGAGAAATGTTCTGCAGTATATATTTTTTTTCAGTGTAGTAACTTGAGGGTAGAAATATACTACCTCTAAAACTCAAAGAGGTCAACCAAGTATTTCATTTTCACGACAGATGGGAAAGATACAATAACTTGTCTTTTATTTGAGTGTAATTTCCCAGGATACCTTTGACCATCAGATCCCTAAAAATTATACTGATGTGACAGAGCTCTGAAAATTCATATGAGTTAATCTTGCATTCTCTACAGCACAAGTTTACCAAGGTCTCCAACACACCAGCCACTTTTCCACCTCATCTGTTTCATGATACAATTAATATAATGGATCAATGTAATATCCATGAGATATTAAGAAGACACAGATTTTTGGGGAATAAAGAATTACAGACAGCTGGACAGTTAATACAATTCTGGGGAAAACCTTTTGTAAGCCACTCTGTATGTTACTGTTTATAAGTTTCTTTACTGATAAAAATGGAAAATGAAGAAATTATACAACTAATGGCCATATCCCACATACCACATCAGTCTGTTCTATCAATGATACTATATCTGGCATGTTGCTACAGTAGAGGCTACTATCTGATTGTTTTTCATATTCTACTTCCATTCTTCAGAAACCACCTACTTTTTGAAGGTGCCCAGTTAGTGAATCAAGTGAAGATGTGAGGGGAACTACCTTGATTTTCTTTTCTTTTCTTTTTTTCTTTTAAGAGTAGCCCAAATAGACATCGCTCATATACTACCAGGATAAAATATTGTCTTTGGTTTTGGAACTAGTCTGAGTTGGGAAATTTGGGGAGAATTCACTCATCATTATTATTATGAGATATCTCACTCCATAAAACAAGATGCAATATAGTGGTAATACCAGTTATCATATACATCTCACTATATTATTCATTTAGGAACCAGGGAAATAATCACTAGTTGGGTGCACTATGAACTAGATGCTAGCTACATTATTGCTTGTCCCAACATTTCCAAAGTCTGATAGGTGGTACATCCTTTTTTTGGTGCTGTATCACTGTGAACTTGGACACTGTAACCAACTGCCATTGAAATTTTGGGGCATTTCCATTTATTCAAAACACAACAAAATAAATAGCTCTATATCTGTTGGAGAAGAAATGAGCCATTCACACACACTTATTATGCTGCTGTAGTGTTCATCAGTCTCTTAATAATATGTGTATAATTTCTTTTGATGGTAAAAACTATTACTCCATTTTCTTGTCCACTTATTTTGGCCCCAGGATACTATATTCTTTAAACCATCTCCACAAGTCTTTCTGAATCAGCATATCCTCTTTATTATGTTACCTGCATATTATATTCATTTCACTTCTGATGTAACACTTCCAGCTCCACTGTATTTTGGGGGACCCTATCACCTTTGTCACTATCACAAAGCCTACAACTATAATGGCGTCTTCTTTAATCAGACCCAGAAGAATATAGAGAATTGTCAGTGACCTTTTAGCAACTCAGTTGACTGCAAATTTCTTGTGTCCTTGTCGAACAATGTATACTTCAAATGTCTTCATGAAATATAATCATCTGGTGAGACTTCCAGCCAAATGTTATATATAAATATAAGTGAAATATACCCAACCATGCTCACTAATTTGAGCCAATGAATCTCTTCTTTTCTTCTATGATGGGTAATTCTGGCACTCAAACCTCATTCATGGAGCCTCATCATCTTTTTAGGAGCCATTCTAGTATAGTATGCCTACATCATCTTCTGGGGTAATTGCCAGGATGTTAAATCCAATATTCTAACAGAGTGTTCACAATCACTGCACTCTTCTTCATTCAAGTTTCTGTTCTTTATAAGGAAACGATTTCAGAATTCAACTCCACATGTCTGCTCCAAGTGCCTGCTTATACTGGTGACTTTGTCCCTTATCAGGTCCAGAATACCCTAAACTTGTTTAGTCCATGATTTAAACTTACTTGTTAACACAGTAGCCAAGAAGGGAACTAAGACAGATATTGAGAGATGGAATATGTGGTCTTAGAGAGAAAAATCTCTATACGAATAAAGCAAATGGGAGAATATACGCTTTTAATAAAGGACTAGGTAGCCTCAGAGAGTTGAGAAAAATCTGAGGATTCAAGGTTTAGCAATATACCAACTAGAAGCTCCTATGACATGTATCAGTTTTCAGTTATTCTACAAATCTGGTTCTGGTATTGTCACAGCCAATGAGACTTGGTACTCTGCTAGCTAAGTCTGAAGTCTTTGTCTTAATGTTTTATCTGCCCTCCCACCAAGAGATGGCACTTTTTGGTACATTACAAAAGAAATTCTCTGTCTTTCACACTTTCAATTTGTAGTTGCTCTATATAAAATTTTAGTTATAGTGCTCTAGAATATCAGTTAAGAATAGAAACACAATTCCATTATTCTTATAGTCACTATTTACCCCAGAGTTCTCGAACACCTGATAATATCAGCTAATATAGTCCCTTCAATAAATAAATTATCCTAATTCACTACTAGTAAAAGTTGAACCACCAACAGCAATGAGGTACTAACTGCCAATTGGTTGATGAATAATTCTATTCTAGCTTCTCATTTTAGGATCTAGATTAGAACACATCTTGTACCAACTGCCACAGATTTGTTACTACAAAAAGTAGATTAAGATGAGATAGAGGTTGTTAGCATACTAGTTGTTTACTAAACAATGCCCTTCCTTGGAATTGGTACTTGTGGAAAAGAGATAAAGGAAGCAGGTTGGGGAGAAGAATAGGTCACACTGCAACATAGGTCAAATGGCAACATTGTCAACCCACTGGGAGTTACAGAACCAGACTTTTTTTTTCAAAATTGTTTTAATATGAGTAGAAACAGAAAAGGATTCATCAGTTGTTGATGTAGGGTACTCCAGGAAGGAGCATGGCATTGATGAGGTGGCTGTTTATAGCCTCCAGCAATTTCTCTTCAGATAAAATCCCCAAGGGTAAGGTAAAAGTGTTTGCTACCATCATATCCAGCAGCAAGCTTAATGAATCCTCCCCAAAGGGTAGATCTGGGTGGTGTACCACAGAATCCACTATAGACTAAGGATAGGTGAAAAATTTAATCTTTTTGAAATGAAAGTAGAAATCAGAAAGAAGAAAGGGGTTACACCATTAAAATATTTCTTAATTTTAATGGTGATTTAAAGAACTTTACGGAGACATAACCATGCTAATACATTAAATGAGTAAGAACATACTCTCCATTTCCTGCTATAGTATAGGAAAGAAGGAGATGGAGAAGAAACTGAATTGAAAGGTCGTATCTACCACTTTTTAGATATTTAATCTTAAGCAAATATTTTAAATTTATTAAGAATCATTTTCCTTTTTGGTAAACAATCAAAAAGTAGATGCATTTCTACCTACCTCTTTTGAATGTGAG
>NW_003852578.1:1664588-1676716 GCF_000181295.1 Otolemur garnettii
AGACAGAGTCTCTCTATGTTGCCCCTGGTAGAGTGCTGTGACGTCACAACTCACAGCAACCTCAAACTCTTGGGCTTAAGCAATTCTCTTGCCTTAGCCTCCCAAGTAGCTGGGACTACAGGCATCTGCCAACATGCCTGGCTAAATTTTTTTTTTCAGTTGTCATTGTTGTTTAGCTGGCCTGGGACAGGTTCGAACCTACTGCCCTCGGTGTATGTGGCTGGTGCCGTAACCATTGTGCTATGGGTGATGAGCCAGTGAATATTAAAAATATATTTTAATAAAAATACATATAACATAAAATATTTATATGCAGTGCTATTTCCTTCTTTTTAAATGTGTATAATATAATTACAGGAATTAGGCAATGGGTAGCCACATTCCATAAAATAACATATGCATAATAAACAATAAAGATGATTATATTAGTGTGAAAACACTAGTGGAAATTTTGGCATAATTTTCTCACTATATAGAAAGTTTATGTTTAAATATACACTTTTTACATACTTCAAATGTTTCTTTTCATAGCTCTCTAATTTACTCTGAATTTCTTCTAGGATAAATTTATTTTAATTTTTTATCATCATAGCTGTTTTTCTGCTATACTTCATGCTAAATTTTGTGCTGGAGATGTCTCATGTTCATATTGTACCACCAGTATTTTAGATCCAATGCAGAGTGGCTTAATAAATTAATATTGAATAGGTAAGAAAAAGAACAAATGAAAACAATAATTATAATATAATGTGGTCCAAAAGATGCCCTGGAGGACTGTATTGGTAAACTGACAAAATACAGATACCAAGGATTTAGGAAGGGAATGTCAATGATCAACAAGTCATTATTTGATTAGTATCTATTTTCTTCACCATATTGTAAGATCAATAAGAACCAAGAAAGAATATGTTTTTTTACAACTCTCATTCTCACAATCTGTCCATTTATAATTGCTTGATAATAAATACTTTGAGAAGGACTGGATGAAAGAATAAATTAATAAATTCATTCAAGAACCAAGACACATGAGAACAACGCAGAACTTGAGAAGGCAACTGTAATGACTAGATGTTGCCAGAGGAGGGAAGCAAAGGGCAGCAGAGCAGCTGGCTGGTTGAACAAAAGGTGCCCCTGAGAAAGCCTTCAGAAAAGGATAGTGACTGCAGTGGAGAGCTGTCCACAATTAGGAGAGTGGTTTATATTACAAGCACTGTGTTATAGTCAAGACAGAAGTTACTCCCAAGAGCCAAGTCAAGCCATTAGTCAAGACCAGAGGGCATTGTGTAAAACTGGAAAAGCAAAGCCAACATGTGATGCACTGAGAAAAAGCCATGCACCAGGCTATTAAATGAGGAATAACAAGGCTTCAGAAAAGTAGTGAGGTGGAAAATATCTTCTGACAGTTCTCGTGATGCTCTGTGAATCTTTTAAACCTTTTGGTCTGGTTTGGGAACGAAGATATCTGTTTCTTAAAGTGAACTGGACCTAATACTAGGAATTTTTAGATTATAAAGTGTCTAGTTTGATTCTCAAAGAGTATTAAATATTGAGAAAATCAAGAAAGAAGAAGCACCCCCTGATTAGAGATTCAAAAAATATGCATGAGGAGAGGATTTGGTGAATGTTAGCCGTCAGAACTTAATGATGAAGCTTTAGATCATAAATCTAGACAGATGGGCAGCTTCACCACACAGTCCTTGTCTCTTTCATTTGTTCTCAAATGGAATAAATAAATCCCTGGATCTTCTCCAGGTGCAGCGACAACTGGGAGAAAATAAATAGGTTTATGAAGAATTTGTTTCAGTACAGACTTTCTATAATGTTGGCTGTGTTTCCCAACTCAAATAGATGGCATTCCAACATAATTTTCTGACTTCATTTTGGAAATTCTATTGTAAACTTCAGAATGAGTTTAGCTTCACTGTAAATATTTTTAGCACAAATGACTAGGTTCATGCATGAATTAAGAAAACTTACAGATTCATAATATAATACTTTTTTTTTTATCCTCCAGCTCAAAAGATGTGTTTTTATTGGAGGGCCACAACCAAAACTATTTTTGATATTGCATCCCACTCGCCTGGATCTTAGATACCACAACAATTGCAGGCTAAACCTTGAGGTCATGACTTCACTGAGGACTCTGATTTAAACTTTGCTAAATTCAATTTCCTCAATTACAATTCAAGCTTTGTGATTGTTCTGTCCCTAGATAAGCCACATAAGCCTCTCATTGCCTTATTTATTTATTTTTTTATTGATATATGATAGTACTACACATTTATGGACTATATATGATATTTTTATATTTATAATACATGATGATCAAATATGAGTAACTGAGGTATCAGTCACCTCTGACATTTATCATTTCTTTGTGCTGAGAACATTCCAAATCTTCTCTTCTAGCTATTTTGAAATATATGATACATATCTGTCAAATATAGCTGTCCTACTGTGCTACTGACTACTACATCTTATTTTTTTCTATCTAACTCTATTTTTATACACATTGATTGACCTTTTTTTCTCTATCCCCCTTCCCAATACCATTGCTAGACCCCAGTACTCACCATTCAATCCTCTACCTCCATGAGATCAACTCTTTTAGCTCCTATATATTAGTGAGAATGCAAAATAATTTTTTTGTCTGTGGCTGGCTTATCTTACTTAACTTAATGCTCTCTAGTCCCATCCATGTTATTGCAAATGACAAGAATTTATTTTTTATGGCTGAATAGTGTTCCATTGTGTGCATACATTTTTTAAAAACTTTGAATAATTCTTGGACACTTGGCTTGATTCTATATCTTGTTTATTGTGCACAGTACTTCAGTACCTTTTATTGAATATTAGATTAATTGAACATTAAATTAATATTAGATTAACTCAGAGTTTTTAAAATTGGAGGTTTAACTGGACAGATTAAAATGAGATCTGTGTTTTGCTTTCATCTGTTCAATTATAAGTGAGGTGGGTGAATCACACAGAAATAAGACAGACTTATAAGTGCTACATAGAAGATTTTTGTGCAAAAATAATATATATTCAAATGTGCCTCCCCCAAGAAAACAAATGTGAAGTCCTAATTCCCAGAACTGATGAATGTGTGTTTATTTAAGAATGAGGTCACTACAAATGTAATTAGTTAGGATAAAGTCAACTTACTGATCAGGGTAAGCCCCAGTCCATATTGACTGATGTTTTAGAGAAGAGGACAATGTCATGTGAAGATATAGACATAGGGGAGAAAGCCATGGATGATAAAGGCAGATACTGGAGTGTTTAGCTGTAAACCAAGAAGGCCAAGATTAATGGTCACTGTTACAAGTGAAGATGAGGCATGAAAGGATTCTGCTGAGAGTGTCAGAGTGAGCACATTTCTTTCTCACTCTTAGGTTGATTTCAAATTTCTAATCTTTAGAAATGGAAGAGAATGTATTACTGTTTGTTTGTTTGTTTGTTTTGTTATAGCAGCCCTAGGAAACCAAACGAAGCAAAGACAATGTTAATTTATTTGTGCAAAAGCAAAGAAACTGAGGAAAACAAGAGTTAAGAAGCACAACCTAATAATACAATGAAAAAAATGTAAATTAAAGCAGTTAGTTTCAAAATTCTCATGCCTTAAAATTAGTTTTTTTAATATAAACTTTCTGTGTCATCCAATTTAAATAAATAATAACCTGATTTAATTTTCTGTTTTAAATTCATTTTTAAAAATATAATGTAGGAAGGAGGCATGAGTGTGATTATTATAGTTAGATTTTCTATGTCTAGCTTATTTTACTTACATAAGGTCCTGCAGTCTCATCCATGTTGTTACAAATGATGAGAGTTTCTTTTTATGGCTGAATAGTATTCCATTGTGTACACACATTTTCTTTAAACTTTCAACCATTGATGGACAATTGGCTTGATTCCATATCTTGTCTATTGTGAACAGTACTGCAGTACCTCTCATTTGAATATTTAGATTAGGGCAGAAGTTTTTAAAATCGGATGCTTAATTGGACAGATTAAAATGAGATACTAAAAACTATTATATGCAAAATCTCAATTAAAGATTGTAAACAGGTTTAAAACTTGATCCAAGTGGTTCTACGATACTTTCACTAATGGCCAAGTAGCTCAGATCAGACCAATTACTTCAGAAAACAACTATAATATCTGGGGCAGTGGACTTAAAAGTATTAAAATGACTAAAATTAAGTCGTATTGGATGGGTAGCAACAGTTTTAGGAAGGAACATGCACTGGGTAAGCTTCCATTTTACAGCGTTTACCTTAAAGATAAGGCCAGACAACACATTTTGTCTTGCAGTAAAGCTATTTTTTTTTAATGTGTAGTCCTGTTTACTGTAAGAACCAGAGGGAAAAATATGAAACCTTGATAGTTATAAGAAATTGAAGGGGGCAATATCTAACAAGAAAGAGGCATAGGAAAGAATTGCCCCATATTCTATGTATAAACTCCATTCATATCTCTGGATGGCCCCTTGATCATGTGCATGTAAGACTGATTTCATAAATACCAGCTCAGGCTAAAATAATTGAACCAAGACTTTAGACACGGCTCACTGCTGAGGGTATAGTTCTTTCAGTTTGAACTGAGCTATTTGGGGACTGGGAGGGAAACAATAATTTTCAGAATAACAAAATAGAATTTAGAATCTCCACAATGTATGTACCATAATGTCCAGGATACAATCCAAAATTATTTAACATAGAAATTAATCAGAAAAAATGACTTGTAATTAAAGGCAATGGAGAAAAAAAGCATATATTTTCCAAAATGACGTTAACACAGAATTTTAAAATAATTATTATTAGTATGCACTAGAATATAAAGAAAAATAGGCTCATACTGAATGTAAAGATAGGAAATCTGGAAAGATGAATAGAAAGTATATTAAAAATCAATGTTAAGAACTGAAAAATTGAACATCTGGCATTAAAATAATCACTTTGTGGGCTTACTGACAGAATACAAAGTATAAATGAAAGGGTATATTTAAAAATTAAACTTCAGAAAGCATTCAATTCTAAGAAAAAGAGAACATAAATAAATAAACAAACAAACAAAATAAATATTATCTAAGGGACTTGTAGAACAAATTGAAACTTCTAATGTAGATGTAAATAATTATCTAGAGAAAGACAAGAGTGAGTGGGTCACAAGTGAAGTTTGAAAAACTATAAATAAGTTTATAATTCAATCCCAATCACTTGGAAACAAAATTCAAGTAAACCATAACTATACCACAGTCTACTGAGAACTAAACATAAAGAGAATATCTTGAAAGCAGCAAGAAAAATATAAGAGATTATACAGAGAGGAGCAATGGCTTCTTGTTGGAAACAATGGAAAGCTAGATGACGTAATGATATCAATAACATTCTTAACAAAAAGGAGACTTCTAGAACAGTGGGGTGAAAACTCAGTGGGCTGTCTCTTTAGAAATATAAAAATTCAACAGGTGAACATTATAAAAGTAGCATAATTTTTAATTCATGGAAATTATACCAAACATTCATGTGAGTCAATCTTCTATCTTGATAGTGATAGTCTATGGAGTTTCAGCAAAAAGAATAGTGATAGTCTATGGAGTTTCAGCCACAACTCAGATTCTTATCTTTCCCACTGCATTCTGCCCCTAGCTCTCTATGTTATAGAATCTCAAACACGAGTGTTCTACTCTCAAGCAAGAAGACAGTAGCTTTCTCTCTCCAGTCCAGAGTTTGGCTCTATGATGTTTGTAACATAAGGGAGAGGCTGTTGAAATTTCTTATGCCTCCTTTCCCCATGCTGCAGGAGCTCTATGCCATTTCAGTAATTCTGAGAGCACTGAAAGTGCTTCCCACCCAGTTTTCAATAGTAAGATGAAAGTTCTACTGCAGGCAACACAGCCTCAAGAAACAGGCCCCACGGGTCCTTTGTCCAGTTTGCTTATAAGCTATAGGTTCCATGACAACAGAGCCAAGCTAACAAGGAAAGAATTTACATGTTATCATTTGTGACAACCTGTAAAATGAAAGACGTGAAAGAAAGACGTAAAATGAAAGAAAAAATGACCTCCCACATACAAGGTCTGTTGAAGTTGTGTAGAGATTATGCATAAGAGAAAGGCAAGACCTAAGAGTGAAGACCTCCCCAGATCTAACTCAGGAAGCTAACTATATTTGGAATCAAGCATAGGAAACTCCATGTTTGAAGACATTTTCAAAAACAATAGAAATCCTGGTGAAGAACAGTTAATAGGATGGTGTTGCCATAATTCAAGATAAACAATAAAGCAGGAAGATGTTAATAAAGGAAACCAGGGAAATTTTATAAAACCATCAAGAAATACCAAGAGATCATGTTCAACTATGGGAGTCAGAAAAATGATGAAAATGTGCAAGTCTGTCTAATATTCATCTGTGAGTATTCAAGAGCAATCAGAACATGGCATAGACAGACTTAAAAGTATTCAGCAAGTCACACACAGACACATTAACACAAAGTAGAAACCTCACTGAAACAGAGGCTTATGAACAACCTCAGAGCAAACACTGACAGAATAATAAGCTATTTGGATCCAGTAGTAACTTCAAAGAAGCCAGGGATATGAATAAAATTATACTTATTTATCCTTGCCATCTAGAAACATAGCAATGTCCAAAGCTAAGTCCTTTCAGAAGTGATTGTAGAGAAAAAGTACAAGTTTACAGTCTCTGGACAAAAAAATGAGACAACCACACAAACTCCAAAAATTGTGACAGTAACCCCCAATCTATTGACATATCCAGAGAAAGGGTAAACATCTAACTGTATAAAAAAAACTTAACCGCAACTTTTGACCAATATATGGCTTATAGTGACACAAAAGTGACCCATAGGTAACCAAATTAAATGTGAAAGATAAAACACAAGGAAAGAAAACCTGAGGAAACAAAACAAGAAAGAGTTAAAACAGGAAAATAAAGTTGAAAGATATAGCTTAGTCAAATCATTAAATTTTAAAACTCACCAATAAACATTGTCACTACCAAAAAAAATGTTAACATACCATCAAGGTGGGAGTGAGCGAGGAATCAGTATTCACAATTTCTACATTATCTAAAATGTCCATTCTTCAATAATAAAAATTTGTATATATGTAAAGAAATAAAAGGTAAAAAAAGCAAACAATTGAAACATTTCTTTAAAATACACAGATGGCAGAATTAGCAAACATTTCATATTATAAATATGTTGAACAAATAAAAAAAATCATGTTTAGAGAAATAAAAAAGAAAATAATGATAATGTCTCATGAAAGAAAGAATATCAATAAAGAAATAAAATTTTAAAAAGTAATCACTTGAAAAATGAGGTGAAAAGGAAAAGAAAAATGAAAACATATTAGAGTGGCTCAGTGAAAGATTTGAGTAAGCAAAAAAAATGATAAATGAACTTGATGAAAGGTCAATAAATCTATAATAAAAATCCTAAAATTCCTAAAATTTGTTGAAAAATTAATCTACATATCAGAAAGCTCATGCAATTGAATTGAGATAAACAAGAAGACATCTATTCCCATACACATCCTAGAAAAAAGGTTGAAGGCTGAAAATAGAGAAATATCCTGAAAAACATTAGGGGAAAATAACTCATATGATGCTTGAAAATGTCCAATAAGATTAACAGCTGCCTACTCATCAGAAATAGTGGCGATAAAGAGACAATGTGACAACATATGCAAAAGTAAAACAAAGCAAAATCTCACAAAAAATATCAACAAGAAAAATTCTATCCACTAACCTTACATTCAGAATGAAGACAAAATACATACATTTCCAGGCAAACAAAAACTAGTAAAATTTATTGCTCACAGACCTACTACACAAGGATAATAAATTAAATTTTCAGGCTTAAAGCAAGTGACACCAGGGAGTAATTTGAATACATACAAAAACACAAAGAACATTGGCAATAATAATTAAATGACAATATATTTATATATTTGTTCTTCTCTCTTATAATGCATAGACACACATGTATTTAAAATACACAATATGTATTATTTACAATATAAAAACATATTTGATAATAGCACCATAAAAAAGATGAGTGAGAAAAAAGCTAAATTGGAATAAGCAAATGACATCAGATGGTAACTCAAATTCACAGGACTAATACAAGTAAGGGAAACAAAGTTAATTTAACAAACTATGTTTTCTCTCCTCTTTTCACTCAACCTCTTAGAAAAACACAGAGTACAAAGGTAAAAATTATAATGATTTTATTTTTGCATTTATTAAGTATATATAGCAGATAAGTATAAAATTAATAATAAAAAGAAGTATAAATGAAGGTAGATAGAAGTAAAGATACTCTATTCATGGGAACTAAGTCAGCATTAATGAATTAATTAAGTCCAAAGTGGTGCATTCTGAAAGATTAAAATGAATAAGTCCTAATGCTAAGGAATTACTAAGAAAATAACTGCAAATGTAGTTAAAAATAGAAGCAAAAGTTTCCATTATATCATGCCACTTCATTCAAAATAAGGCCATAAATAAAGGAATAAAATCCTAAAAGAAGAAAAAGAAGATAATTCTTTTCAATACAGAGCCTCATTTTCAGTGAAAATAGCCTTCTTGAAGACAATATAAAGAAGGATGAAGTAAAAACTTAAAAAAGTCATACAAAGTGTTCATATTATCAGATGGTAACTTGAATCTTTAAGAAACAATGAAAACTATAGAGATAAACAATATGTGAATTAGGTACGATGACTTACACCTGTAGTCTCAGCTACTCAGTAGTTGTATAAAGGAAGGTTGCTTGAGCCCTTGCCTGGGAACCATGGAAAGTTCCTGTCTCTAACATCAATCAATCAATCAATATTTTAAAAATTAAGAAATGTTAAGATAAAAAGATGAAGAGAGGGTGGCACCTGTGGCTCAGTGAGTAGGGTGCTGGCCCCATATACCAAGGGTGGTGGGTTTGAAACAGGCCCCAGCCAAACTAACAAAAAATAGACAGGTGTTGTGGGGGGCAAGCTGGAGGTTGCTGTGAGCTGTGACACCACTGCACTCTACTGAGGATGACAAAGTGAGACTGTCTCGAAAAAAAAAAAAAAGTGTGGTGAGGAGAGAAACTGGAGCCAGCAGTTCATGTTCTCAGGTCTCTCAACATGTGAGACACTCTACCAATTCAAAACTCTTCTGAGAATCCCTAACCAGCAAAAAGGTTCTCATTATTTGTACCACCAAGACCTTGAACTTCCCAGTCTTCATAAACATAAGAAATAAATTCCTTTAAATAAAAAGAAATGTACAACATGTGAGAAAACATATATCTGTATAGTACTCTCCTATATTAGAACTCCAGGTGAGAATGTATTCACATCATCTCTACCACTATATGAAGGTGTTAAATTGTCCTCCAAAGTGGTCCTACCTTTTAACACTGCATGAAACATGTGCATTTTCCCCATTTGCTTCACAATACCTAGTTTTGTAGGTAAAAATTTTTCTATCATATTTAATTGATGTAAATAAATTCTTTATTTTGTGTTACTTTGATTACCATTGAGATTAGAGATCTTGAGATCATTCGTGGTTGTGTTATATTTCTGTGTTGTAAAAGATAAATTCAGTGGGCTTGTGGTATTTAAATCCTCTATATTTTTAAAAAGAAGAATGTTTTCCTAATTTCTGTGAGTCTAATTCAAAGTGCTTGAGAAATCACATCTAATAAGATTGGGTGTTTGGGCCATGACAGATGACTGATAGTAACAATTGGTTTATGGTGGGTGTTTGGCCACATCAGATACTTTATGCTGTCAGTGTGGTTTATAGTGGGGGCAATGGCATATGCTGTATAGGTTTGACCTCTGGAGAGACTGGAAACTGGGTAATAAAGATCAATCACAGGGACATTTCAAACTTACATAACAGACCTTTAATAAACCCCCTAACCACCATATATCAAGGAATCTCTGGCTGAAAATAATTCATATTTGTTGCCACATATTATTGCTGTCTGTACGATTTCATTAGTAGCAGACAGTTGGAAGCTGGTTCATATTATTCTCCAGAGTTCACATTACATGTCTTTTACTTCTTCTATTTTTAATCTGTATTATTTTACTGTAATATGTCATAATCATACAAAAATGGCAGGTTTTCTGAGGTCTGTGAGTTCCCATAGTGAATCATTAAATTGGAGGCTATTCTTGGGGACTCCCAATCACAAGACCATTCACAGAAGAGAAATAAAATTACCTCTTTGTATTCTAAAAATAATCACTTTCTTACTAATATATATAAATTTTAAAATATAGTAGACCTTCTATAAGGTGACCACCCAAGGGACTATAACTAACTGGTCAACTTCTGGAAGTAGTCAACATAAGGAACTAGACACACTAGATACATACATGTGATGCACGTCTGGTCTATGAAAATTAGGTAAACTTAAGGTGCTAGAAAATGTAGGGAAATGGTCAACTGTTCTACTATATAGATTTGAGAAATTAAAACATTTGGTGTCATACTAGATTTAAAACATTTTTGCTAGGAAGTCTGTAAGTTGGTAGAATGTTTTCATACAGTATTTAATAAAAATATAAACATATTAGTGAACTTAAACACAGACCAACAGAAATAATTGAAATAATATGATTTGAAGAAGAAAATAAAATAAAATGAATCAGGGAGTTTAGGGACTACATGAAGTTTACCAACATACATATAATAGAAGTGCCAGAAGGAGAAAAGAAAGGTAAAGGGGAAGGCATATCATTTGATAAACAATGTCCAAAATTTTCAATATTTTATGAAATATATTAGCTTACATACCTCAAAATTTTAACAAAAATCCAAATAGAAAATAAAAGACAGAGATTTTTACCTAGGCACATCATAGTCAAAATAGTAAAATATAAAGTAAAACATAAAACGTAGAAAACAGCAAGCATAAAACAACTGAAGGCATAGGTAGAGAGGCAGCAATATGATTAACAGCTGACTTTTCTCCAGGAACAATGGGGTCCAAAAGTAGTTGAATGTTAGGGGGAAAAATAAATACACAAATAAGTAAAAAGAAAAAAAAACGTGTTTCTATATCCAAAAAAACAAGCCTTCAAATATTAAGATGAATTAATGGCACCCCCCCCCAAAAATACATGTACTTAGGGAAATTTCTGCCAGCAGACTTACCTTATAATAATACTGCAGAGTGTTTTTCAGATTAAAAAGGAGTAAGTAACATCAGAGTTTAAATGCTATTCCAAAGAAAAAATATAAAATGCTCTGTGGGTCAAGGTGAGTTGGTCTAGGTAAGAGGGTATATCTAAGGAATGGGGATGAGAGCAGAGTTCATATATTTTTTCTCTAAAGAAAAATTTTAAACTTGATTGATTACCTTTTATTCTTAAAAGAAAGAAGATCATCCAAAGATTAATTATAACATTTATTTTGATATGTTTATGTTAAAATTTTCCACATACAATGTTTTTAGCATATATACACAGTAGCAGTAATTTATCCAAAATATCAGTATAATAGTAAAATAGTAATGTTATATAATGTAATATGTATTACCATGAGCAACAATTTATAAATAACTTTGAAATTTAAAGTATCAATGCAGAAATAGGAATTATACATAAAAGAAAACTGAATGATTGTACCTCTAAAAGAAGGTATAATTTATAAAGTATGTGATTTTAATTTAATATATTAGGTAGATTAAGAAAGCACAGATTGTACAAAAGCTTTCAGAATATGATTTATGTTTGTAATTAAACACAGAGTGTGTAGTAATGATTCTTTAAGAGAACAAAGATTTGAAATAAAAAATCTTGCTAACACTAGGAAGACAGAAGAAATTTAGTCTTTTACTGAACTAGAAAGATATCCAAAAAGACCCAATGTCTAATTTCATCTTAAAGTAAATGAATAAAATTGTCAACAGGAACATTGCACAAATAAATAATTAAAAACAAAAAAATTGGTTTCTATATTCAAAAAAACTAGCCTCCAAAAATTAAAATAAGTTAACAAATATACTATTCTTTGTTAACTTATTCTAAAATAAGTTAACAAATATACTATACAATTACTCAGCACATTGTTCAGACAGTGTAGTTACTAGTT
>NW_003852578.1:1677902-1682772 GCF_000181295.1 Otolemur garnettii
TTGATTTGGGTTTTCAAATCATAAATTCACAGAAAATAATTTTAACCAAATAAACCCTCTTACTATAGGTAATAAACTCAATAATTGTGCCTTAGCAAGAAATTCCTAAAGCTGCAGCAACAAATTAATATCTCAGCAAGAATGGATCCAGTGAGTGCATGCTAGTGGATGCTCAGCAGAAGTATAGCACACAGCTGCAGCAGTATGCAATTCTCATTGTCTGGACTAAGATAGTCCATAATTCCCTCTGTTTTGTACATGTTTGAATAGGTTAGTGGCATCAGAGGGACATAAATACCGGCTGGCAAAGAGTAACATTGTTTTCTATTCTCTCTATATAGGTTTTTGTTCAAATATTTATTCTTTCAATAAAGATATTACTTCCAATGGCCAGTTCTTTTACAGTTATAACTTTTTTTTTTAGTATAGTTTGCTTTACCCTGCAGCCACCAAAGTATGGTGATATCTACTCACATTCAAAGGAAAGTATGCACTTGTCTTTCTTGTTTATTTATATATATTTTTGCATATGTCCTTACCTTACTTTTCAATAAGTCTATTAACTGACGATTTAGCAGTCTAGATCCCTGGCATCTAATTTTGACTCCTACATAAAAAATAAATCTCAACCTTTCTTAATCAAGTGTATTAATGAGACAGCATTGTGGCCATTCTGATCTTCTCTTTTTTCATTATCCATTATTGTGTATTATTATTTTTAGCCCTTCCAAAGTTGATGATTGATTTGTCTCAATCTTTTCTTTTTTATGAATTTATCTAAATCATTAAAAGAATTTCCTTTATACAATTGCTTAATGATCCAAAATAAAACTAGATTTAGTTGAGAAAGCGCTTAGACTGCTCTGGTATTCTGGAATATAAGTGTATCTTTTTGTCTATGTGTATGTATTATAAAATGTCATGTTCCCATTTTCCCCACCCAGAGTTTTATAAGTTAATTATTTCAGTTTAAGAAGACTATGAGCCTGTGAGTGACTATAAGTTTGCTTTAGTTTAGCAAGTCTATGTAGAACTAAGGAATCCACATTACCCACAAAAATTAAGATATTTTGCAAGCAGGGAAATTTTATTTGGGTTAAGAGTATACAGAACATTTCTCTTTATTTACATATTAGACTTTATAGCTACCTCTACAAAAGGCATTATACCATTGTTACTTAACTCATTTCTCCCAATAACTAATAATATTCTGAGTAATAAATGGTGCTTCTGCTGTCTAAATTGCACAATGTAATGATACATATACACTCATGTATTAGTCTAAGAAATGTTTTACATGACTTTCCATGTTGAACTAGATAAAAGAAACAAAATCTAAGTGACTGAAAGTATGCACATGAAGTTCAATATTACAAAAAACTGAGAAATAACTCAGCTAGAACAGCAGCCTACATCTTATTTTATCAGTGCCAGTAAAACTGATGACTAAAAAATGAAGGCTAAGACCTAAAAATCATGGAAGGAAACATATTACTGAATACACAATATCGCATTATGAAACGCTTCTTTCCATTTCTGTGTTTGAGAACTGAAGGGACAGCTGAGATGTACTACAAATGGGATTGGTGTTTACCTTTGTTTTAGACTTAAGACTATTATCGTCCATTAATAATAAACATTAATAAAAACTTAGCAGATTAATGTTCTCATAAAATATAACAGCATAAAAATGTTTATCAGATAATTTACTGTACAATATTATATTTTTATCAAGGCACACTATTCATTACACTTTTTTAAATAAATTGTACTATATTACCCTTATTACACAGGATGTTGCATAATTTGTGAAAAATAATTTGCAAGTGTCTGTGGGGCTACAGGAAAAAATAACCATCTATTTCCATCTTTTCCTTTTCCTTTTTGATGCATATTCTACTTGGGGAGATAGAAAAAAGATGAGAAAGAAAAGGGAGGAAACATTTCTTCTCATAGTTCCAAGTCACTTCCACCAGGTGGCAGATTTTCAATGGCATTATGTTACCAATACTTTTCATTTATAGTCTATCTACAGTGACTAAACCAAAAAGGTGTATATATTAGAAGCTATAAATGATTCATTTGATTTCATAATCATTTATAGTGCAGAAAAATTGCTAAATCACCTTTTTTCTCTCCAATATACATTGCAATGGTTAACTCTAAAATAAAAAAGTAAATGTCATTTAGTTATTTTTTCTTTTCAAATTTTAATGCAGCATTGTTTTGTTACATTTTTATTATCATATTTATTTAAACAGTGAATTAATATTTTAGCCTGACAACAAATAATTTTTTTATGTGTTTAAGGCAGGCACACATCTTCTGAAAGTCTGTACTAATTGGATTGAATAAAACAAACTTCTACCGAAAACATCAACATATATTTATTATTTATGAAAATAATGAAAACTATTGCATTTTAATAAATTGTAAACTAAGTTATATTCTTTTAAAAACAAATCTCCTATGTTATTTATTTTGTCCATATTCCCCTATCATTCTGTACTCCAGAGATAACCAAGTCCCAAGAATTTTGTGGTTATTATTCCTTTAAATTTCCATATTTTTTCTACACATTTCTTTTTCTAAACTATACATGTTTAATTTCACTAGTTTCCCATTTATTTTAATGTAAGAAATCTACAACTTATTTTTTCTCAATATTGAGTTTTTGAGTTTTACCCATGGCCAGATATCTCACTGCAGTTGATTTCTTTACATTACTGTGAAATACTATGTGAATATTTGCCAAATTTGTTGTTGACGGATTTTTGCATTATTCCAGTTGCTTGGCTGATACAAAGTATCCATGAATGTCCTTGTATGTGCTTCTCACTAAACACGTACAAAATTTCTGAGTCGTAGGATATGTATATCTTCAATTTTATGAGATAACAACAAATTGTTTCCCAAGGTAGTTGTAGAAATTCATGCACCTATTAATAGTTTACCAGTTGGTTCATATCCTAAAAGATACTGGTTATTATCAGATTTTCAAATGAAGTTGACCTAATCATATCAATTTCATACCAAGATTGCTAATAATACATAGTTTCTTTGTCATAAGTTTGGCCTAATGAGAATTTATTTTACTGGATTACTTGTCTTTTTAATTTGATTTTTATATTTCTGAATATTAATACTTAAATAAATGTACTACAAATTTGTTCTAGCTTTTGCCCTCTTCTTGTCTTTCTGAATATAATAGTAAGCATTATTCCCAAAAAATGGCTTTAGGAAAACATATCTTCACTTACCAGTAATGAATTATTTGGAACTGAAGGGGCCCTACATTCGGCTCAGTGGGAGAGTTTGTGCTTAGCTTACCATGAGAGTACAGGCTTCTACTGCCAGCAGAAGGGGCAGCAATGGTCCACAGGCACAGTTCTTTGCAGCAATTGGTTTTACCACCATAGTTTTAAACTATGGACAGCCAAGCTCAGATTGCCTAATGCTAAAGCAGTCTTTTTGGCAACAGGCCACTCCCACAGTCATCCACACAAAAAGAAATCCACAAGAGTGGGACTTACGTGGAGACTCTAGTGGAAATCATTTACTATAGCAGAGAGCTTCCAGCATAACTCACTGCTACCCATAAAACTATGGCGGTTAAGGGGGAAGTGATAAATAGGGTCCTCCCAGTTTGGAAGAGCCTCTTATAACCATACTCCTGAGGAGCAAGCTTAAACAGCCAATGTGGGAATAAGGCAACTTTGGAACAGAACTTCACTTTCAATCAAAAAAGAAAAAGAGAAAAAGTGCTGATAGCGGCTGAGAGACTTCTTTTCATGCACTGTAATGAATCTTAAGATAATCTGACTATAATAATGAGAATTTGACAGACCTTAAGAATTCTCATGAGGTCCATATTTTATCTAATCTCCATTTATAAAAACTCATTTTCTGTCAATAATTTCTTTTTCTCCAACATCTCCATTTTTGTTAATTTAAAAGTAATGGGAAATATCCAGAAAATGTATATTGTTGTACTTGAAAAAATTTTAATATGTAAAAAATAGCTTATTTCTCCTCATGTAATTCTATGAAGGCTTAATAATATTAAAAAATAATATTTTAATAAATGTTTTTTCAAATGTACTATTTGTACTTAGAAATAATTGTTTACAGTAATATTACAGTTAATTGTGGTAGTAAATGAATCGGAGCATGAACTTACTGAGCAAAATTTACATGCAAATATCTGGGGTTTTTTTGGGTTTTTTTGAGACAGAGTGTGACTTTCTTGTCCTTGGTAAAGTGCCATGGAGTCAAGACTCCAGCAACCTCAAATTCTTGGGCTCAAGTGATTCTCTTGTCTCAGCCTCCAGGTAGTTAAGACTACAGGTGCTGGCCACAATGCTGGGCTCTTTTTAGAGGCAGGATCTCCCTCTTGGTCCGGCCAGTCTCAAACTCATGACCTAAGGTGATCCACTCACCTCAGCCTCCTAGAGTGCTAGGATTACAGGTCTGAGCCACCACACATGGCCCTTGCTAGTTTTTTGCTGAATATGAAATGAATTTTCCATTGACAGCATATGCTCCTTACATTTGTCACTGTTAGCTCTACTTCTACTGTGTACCTTTAGGTCTTAAGGAAAAGAATAGATCTCACTATTTCACACATTTAATAGATTGTTTCTTTTTACTTAAATGATAGCCTACTATCATTTATTTACTATACCGTACTTGTAATTATTACTAGGGAATATACTCCTTCTGCAAAGATAATTGTAAAACACCATCAGGTCCTCCAGGAGGTATTTGAGAAAAAGGCATTGTTATCATAGAGGATGTCAACTCTGTGTATGTTACTGCCCCTGAAGGCCTTCTAGTGGGACAAGGTGTGTAGGTGAAAGACAGTGCTACA
>NW_003852578.1:1683234-1692993 GCF_000181295.1 Otolemur garnettii
TAGTTCTGGCTACATGGGAGGCTGAAGCAGGAGGGTTTTTTGAACCCAGGAGTTTGAAGTTACTATGGGCTCAGCTTATGCCATTGCACCTTAACCCAGGGAACAGTGAGGCTCTGCCTCAAAAAATAAATAAATAAATAATAAACATAAATAAAACAAATAAATAAATGAAGTATATCATAATTTGTTGTCACTTTCTTCCACTATCAAATGTCATTTATCTTATCTATATAACTGTATTTCAGTACTCATTAACACTTTATTATCCACATGCCATCACCTTTCCAGCCACTGATAACCATCATTCTACTCTCTCAATGTAATCAATGGTTTTAATATCTGGTGCCCACATATGAGTGAGAACATGCAAGATTTCTCTTTCTATGTTTGAATTGTTTCACTAAATATAGTATTTTCCAGATCCATTTTTGTTGTTTTAAGTGACAGGATTTCATTCTTTGTTCTGGCTGAATAATATTTCTTTATACAATACATAATATTCCTTATAGCCCCTCTTTTTAAAGTCTATTCATTCATTGATGGCTGCATAGGTTGATTCCAAATGTTGGCTTTTATCAATAGTGCTGCAGTAAACATTAGCGTGAAGACAGATTTTAATATATTGGTTTTCTTTCATTTAAATATATAATTAGCAGTGGGAATATTGGGTTATATGCTAGTTCTATTTTTGATTTCTTTAGCAACTTTCATACTGTCCTCCACAGAGGTTGTAATAATTTACACCTCCACCAATAGTGGGCAAATGTGTCTCTTTATCCACATCCTCACCAGCATTCATTATTTCCTATCTTTTTGATGAAGGTCATTTTCATTGGGTTGTGATGACATAGTATTTCATTATAGTTTTGTTTTGTCTCTTTGAATGATGAATGGTGTTCAGCATTTTTCATCTACCTGTTGGCCATTTCTGTGACTTCTGAGAAATGTTTACTCAGATATTTTGCGTACTTTTAAACTAGATTATTTGATTCTTTTCTACTGAGTTGTTGGATATCCTTATATGTTCTATTTATCAATCCCTTACCAGATAAGTAGTTTACAAATAATTCCTCACATTATGACGGTTATTGAATCAATATGTTGATTACTTCCTCTGCTGTGCAGCTTTTTAGCTTGATGTGATCCAGTATGTCGAATTTTGCATGTTAACTAAAATTGGTTCTGAGAGCTGGATGTCTTCTAGGCCCAGAAACCATAGAAGCTAGTTTGGTTTTTGGTCATAAAAAGAAAAGGATGGAAAAATATGAGAATTTGATGCCAGTGTTGTTTCCTACACATTCTCAGTAAAAAGTGACAAACCTACAAATAAATTATGACGGGTTAAGTTTTAGTAATTGAATGAGGAGGAAATAACATATAAAATTTAGTATACTTAAGTATTTAATTTCTAATTTTATGTATATGTTTATTTTGAAAAGTCTAAGTAGTATATAACACTAAAAATGATCAAAAAGTTTTAAAAAATTATATGAGATACCATCAGTCTATAGACATAATTTCATTTGTACAACTTTACATAGTTAGGCAGAGAAATAAATGTTAGATAGAAATTGGCTAGAATAAATTGGGATAACCCTATGCATGTCTTTTCAAAAAGTGAATTTTGCTATTTTTGAATGTAATGTGAAAAAAAAAAACAACAATCTTGAGAAAGGTGTGACATTATTGTAAGAAATGTTTGTTCCTATAGTGTTCCTTTGGCATGTCTTTATACTCTGCTGCAAGATTGAACATATTACTACACAACTTATCAGTGACTCAGTGACCACTACCATTAATGAACTTGTCTGAGTTATTTTACACAATGATTGTAAATTAATTAATTGATTATGAGTTTTCATTTTTTTTAAGAAGAAATCATGGATACTACAGTCCTTCATTATTGATTGTGTACCTGTGCCTTGTTTTGTTTTGTTTTGATGGTTTTGGCCGGGGCGGGGTTTGAACCTGCCACCTCCAGCATATGGGGCCAGTGCCCTACTCCTGTGAGTCACGGTGCCACCCATACCTGTGTCATTTCTGAATAAAAAACACAGGGAGAAAAATTGAGTTCAAACAATAATTAAATCTCCTACTTGAAACATTTTGATTTTTTCCTTCTATTTTTTAAAGAAATGCACTTCTAAATTCTGTTTCTTGAGAAGTTAACTCATTGACAAAATTGTATAGGCAAATCTAATTAGTCATTTCAGGCAATACTTTCTGTAATACAGTAGATAATTTAAGTTGCTTGTTATATTTTCAGACTAAAATCAATTTAAATTTGGTATTTACAAATGAGTTTTAAAAGCTCATATTTTCTATGAGAAGTATTAAGTTTGATGTTACATCAATGATAATTCTATGTCCCTTTTTTGATTTTATTATATCCTACTAACAGAAAATTGCCATTATTCACATCACATGAACTTTGTACTATCCATGATTTTTGGAAAATAAATACATAATACTATAGTTAAAAATTTTCAAATTCAATACAATAAAATATTATAGAACTATTATAGTAACATAAAATCCCCTTGAAAAATATGACCCAAAATAATATTTACTCATAGGGTTTATTGTAACATGAAAATTATTACATATTCTACATTGGTTAGTCATAAATTTTCTTTCAAGTAATTAAAGGTATGATTTTTTTAAGAGGCAAATGTATTTAGTTTTAAAAATATAAGATGATATAATAAAACTTTGATAAAATGATTAACCTGGAAGTGAGAAAATTTAAAATGAAATGAATTTGTGTCTCTTAACTGGAAAGAATCAATATAAAATGACTTAAGATTTTCAGAAATAATTTAAATTGTTTTTTTATTATAGTCTAGATAAAATATTTTATCTTTCTTTTAGTAAAATAGTATTAGTAAATTCTATAGATTATATGTATATGCTGTTGAAATAATTTTAAGGTATTTTAATGTTAGCAGTTACTTTTCTCTTGGCATTTTTTCTCCACTTGCTTATGCATATGTCATAATTCTCATCTAAAACTTACATTCCTCTACTGAGAACAAATCATGTAGATTTTGATTTTTTGAGATTGCAAATATATTTTCAAAACACACTTTAATGCACTTATCTAACTGAAGAAGTCGCAGTAAAAATATTAAACCTTAATAAGTCATTTCTTCTGAATATTAATTATTACTAGAAATATATTTTTATATGGAAAATAATTCTTTTTTTCCAAAGGTCTAATAAATGATTAACCAACAATACTTTTTTCTTTTTTAATTTATGATACTTTTCTAACAAAGTTATGATCAGTTGTAGCATTTTTTATCAAAATATTTGTGTTTCTGAAGCATAGCTAGTGGTTCATCAGACCCATCCCTATTTATATTTATTTAAAGCACATTCTGATGTGGTCTATAAGGGATTTGGAAGTAGTCACTTTCTTCCTCAAAACAAGAACAAACTGAAGAAACTTAAAATCAAGAACTTTTGTTTGATATGTTAGAGAACTGAGGCTAGAGCCTAACTGCTGTCCCCAAAATTAAAGAGACAAACTATTAGGGAAGTCTCAACTTACCTACTGGAAGCCGAGGAATAAAAGCCTGGCTCTTTTAAAGTCACTACAAGGATAGCAAAATTTAAACTTAATCAATTAAGAACTTAAAGCAGATTTCAGAGAAAGAAATAGCATCTTGCTTAAAAGGTATATTACACAAAAATAAATGAACTACTTATCTAAAAAGACATATCAATTCTTATGTGTATGCACCTAACTACAGAGCATCAGATTACATGAGAAAAACTGATAAAAATGCAAGGAGAAATAGATAAGTCCACTCTTATGGTTGAAGCCTTCCCCATGCCTCTATCAGTAATAGACACATGTAGCAGCCAAAAGTATCAGCAAGGACTTACTAGAAATGAATAGCACAATGGATCAGGATCTAACTGACACTTATAAAATATTTCATCCAACAACAGCACAGTGTATGTTTTTCTGTACCTCACATAGAGCATTTACTAAGACAGGTCATATTCTGAGCCATAACACATATACCAACAAACATTAAAACATAGAAATCAGACCAGGTATGATCACAGACTGTGATGGAATCAACTGGAGATCAGTAACAGAAAAATCGTTGGAAAAAACTCAAGATACTTAGATATTAAATGATTTACTTCTAAACAATGTATGAATAAAAGAAGGAATCTCAAAAGAAATAACAAGAAATATTTTGAACAAAACTAAATCAAGATTAGTTGATAGTGCTTAGAGATTTATTGCATTAAATGTGTAAATTAGATAAAACATTAATACTCTATGCTTTAAAAAAAAGTATAGCAAGTTAAACTCAAAATAAACAGAAGATATAATAAAAACTACATCAGAAACTTGTGAAACTGAAAATTAGAAAATAGAGAAATTTACTTAAAGCAACAGCTGATTCTTTGAGAGGAACAAAAGGAAAGAAACCTTGATAAAACTCTAGCCAAGTTGCCTAATGAAAAAAAGAGATGACATGTATTAATATAAAATGTTAAAGGGAAGCCACCACTACAAATTCATAAATCTTAAAATGATAATAAAGACATATTGTGGACAAATCTGTGCCCATGAATTTGATAACCTAAATAAAACAGACCAAATACTTGAAAGACACAATCTACAAAACTCACACAAGAAAACATGGATAATCTGAACATGTCTGTGTCTATTAAATAAATTGAATCAATAATTAGTAACTTTTAAATACAGAAAAATACCATCAGAGGGATTCTATGAGGGTTAACTCTATCAAACATTGAAGGAAGAAAATAAGCCAGTTCTCTTCAATGTCTCCCAAATTATAAAATCAGAAGGTATATTTAATTCATTAGTTGAGTTCATCAGTTCATCATTCTCCAATACTAAGCTAGACAAAAACATTACATAAAGAAAACACTTTAGAGAATCATATCCCATAACCATAGTTGCAAAAATCCTTAAAATTTTAGCCAATTAAATATTATAGTTTATATATAAAAATAAATGCACTTTTTACCCTGGGGATATTTTTCCTATGTATGCAAAGCTGACTCACCATTCAAAAATTAGTTAATGTAACCCAACACATCTATAGGCTAAAGAAGAAAAATGATATCTTATTGTAAAGTATAAAAGCATATGAAAAAATCCAGCACTCATCAATGATTAAAAACTCTTTGGAACAACTTCATCTACCAAAACCTACAGCACACACCTTATTTATTTATTTATATTTTGGCTGGGGGCTGGGTTTAAACCCACCACCTCTGGTCTATGGGGCTGGCACCCTACTCACTGAGCCACGGGAGCCACTCATCATACATCTTTCTTAATCTCTAACAACCAGTTGTTTTCCTGCTCAGATAGTGAGGCAAAGATGTTTTCTCCATTGCTTTCGACATCAAGCTGTTAAGTCACAGCTGATGAATTAAGAACAGAAGAGGAAATAAAATGTATAGAGATTGGAAGAAATAAAATTAAACATTTTTATTATTGTCTATGTAGAAAATCCCAAATAATTAATAACATTTATCCTGCATTTAAAAGTAAGATTGAAGGAAGCATGGTTAATACAGAAAAGTCAATGTTTGCCATAACCCAGGAAATAACAAATAGAATATGAAATTAAAATGTTCTTAAAGGATTTTTGCATCTATATTCAAAAGGGATATTGTTCTGGAGTTATGTTTTGTTGTTGTTGTTGTTGTGTTTTTTCCTGATACTTGCTTCTTATAATTAGGGAGAATTTTCTCCTTCCCTGTGTTTTGGAATAATGTCTAGAGTAACGGATCTTCTTCATAGGTCTGGTAGAATTTGGCTGTGAATCCATTTATACAAGGGCTTCTCTGTTTTGCTGGAAAAATTTTTATTGCTGTATTGATTTCATTATTGGTTTGTTTAAGAATTCTATTTCTCCCTCACTGAATATTGAAGGCTATATGTTTCCAGGAATTTTCCATTGCCTCTGTGTTTTCTAGTCTATGTGCATGGAAATTGATAACATTATATTATCACACACAAAATGAAATAGGTATAAATCTTACAAAATATGTGCAAGACATGTATGAGAAAAATCACAATGTTCTGATTAAATAAATGAAAAAAACTATAAGTTAATGAAGAGACATTGCACATTCACAGATAGAAAGATTCAATGTTGTCAAGATGTGAGTTCTTTCCAGTTTGATGTGTAGATACAATGCAATCACAATAAAAAAGCCCAGCATCTTTTTTTTTTTTTTTGTAAATATCAGAACTGATTCTAAAGTGTATATTGAAAGGTAAAAGACCTGGAATAGCCAACTCAAGGACTGACACTACTTGACTTCATGACTTATTAAAATCTATAGCAACCAAGGCTATGTAGTATTGGTGAAAGAATAGACAAACAGTTCAATGGAATAGCGCAGAGAAGTCTGAAATAGACCCATTCAAATGCAGTCCTCTTACCATTGAAAAATAACAATGGAAAAAAGGTAGACTTTCCAACAAATGGTGCCTGGAAAACTGTACATTCATATGCAAATAAAAGGAATAGAGACAGAAACCTTACATCTTTCACAAAAATTGACTCAGAATGAATCATAGACCTCAGTGTAAAAAGCAAAACTTTAAAGCTCCTTGTAGATAACTTAGGAGAAAATCCAGCAAAAAAGCAAAACTTAAAAGCTCCTTGTAGATAACCTAGGTGCTGACTTTCTAGGTACAGAATGAAAGTATGATCTATGAAAGAAAATATTAATATTCTGGATTTTGTTAAAATTAAAATCTTTTGCTCTGCAAATGATACTGTTAAAATTGAATCACTGAGTGGGGGAAATATTAGGAAAAAATACAGCTGATAAATTACTGCCTTGCAGAATGAACACTTAAAACTCTGCAAAAGGAAAACAAAATTGGAAGACAATAAGAAATGGGCTAAAGAACTAAAGAGATGCCTCACTCTAGTAGAAACATAGATAGTGCAGTGGCACATATACCAGTACACACCCATCAGAATCAGTAAAATGTAAAGCACTGATGACACCAAATGCTTAGGAGGCTATGTAGCTGCAGGGACTCATTCATAACTGTTGGGAATTCAAAATAGTTCAGCCACTTTAGAAGAAAGACAGTTTTTTATATAACTAAACATATTCTTATCAAGGGACTCAGATGTCACATTACTTAGTATTTACAAAAATGGTTTGAAAGCTTAAATCATACATGTAGACATGCACACAAATGTTCATAGTAGTTTTATTTAATATTGACAAAACTCGGAAGCAACCTAGTTATACTTCAATCATTGAATGGATAAATAACCTATGGTACATCTAATTGAATGATTAGTTAGTAATCAAAATTAAGAAGCTTCTCAGTTATGCAAAGGCATGGAGTAAAAGTAAATTTATATATTTAAATGAAAGAAGTCAATCTGATATGGCTAACTACTATTTGAGTACAACTATAAGACATTCAGCAAAAGTAATATGAATGTTGCTGGCCAAGAGTTTCAGGGGAAGAGGTGGATCAATACGAGGAACACAGGTGTTTTTTAGGTTAGTGAAGATGTTCTGCATGACAAGCCAGTGAACTCATGTCATTATACATACATCAAAACCCAGAGACATATAACAAAAAAGTGAACCCTGATGAAATCATGTATACTAGTGCATAATATTGTATCAATGTTGGTGCATAAATTGTAACAAATGTATAATGCCAAAGCAAGATGTTAATTATTGAAGAAATTGTGAATGAGAGGGAACAGAACAATCTATACCAGGAGTTCTCAAACTTTTTAAACAGGGGGCCAGTTCACTGTTCCTCAGACCATTGGAGGGCTGGACTGCAGGCCCCGGGATGAGTTAGCTGCTAAGCAGGACAGGCAGCAGTGGCAAAAACACCCAGCAAGCTGGATAAATGTTCTAGGTGGGCCACATGTGGCCTGTGGGCCATAGTTTGAGAACACCTGATCTATACATTTTGCCTAATATTTCTGTAAATGTAACAGTGCAATAGTTCTCTGCATAGAAAGTCTGTTAATAAAAATACTGTAGTTGGGTGTTGTCTGTGGCTCAGTGGTTAGGGCACCAGCCCCATATACTGTGGGGGGCAGGTTCAAACCCAGCCCTGGCCAAACTGCAACAAAAAAAATAGGTGGGCATTCTAGTGGGCACCGGTAGTCACTTGCCTACTCAGGAGACTGAGGCAAGAGAATTGTCTAAGGCCAGGAGTTGAAGGTTGCTGTGACTGTGATGCCACAGCACTCGACTGAGGGAGATAAAGTATGACTCTGTCTATATATATATACGTACTGTAGTGAAAAGCACTGATTATCAGTGAATTCATCATCAAATAAAATATCATTAATTGTCAAAGTAGAAAGGTATGCCAATAAGCCTATATTATAATTGCATATTATTTGGACCAAAATATTTGAAGCTTGAGAACAGTTGCATTTAAAAGAAGTCACTCAAGTTACCAAGGTACATTATTTAAAATAATCTACACATCTCTTATAACATGTAAGGATATAATAATTCCCACCAAAAGTGGAAATAGACTGAAAATTAAGATAGAATATTTTATTTTATTTGATCATTTAAGAATAAAATTCAGAAACCAATACACTTTTAATTAAATAGAATACAGCATATGTTTTCTAAATATGGTTATTTTTATCATATTATTAACATTTTCTCTGACATCATTCCATTTGCTTTTTCTGGGTATCTATTAGCTCAAATATTATTTTCACTTCCAGGATCTTCAATTACTTTCTTTTCATTATTTTCATTATTTTATTCTTTAATTGCCACTGGTTTGCCCTCCTTTACATGTGGAAACTACTGTATTTATTAAACACTGCTACCTACTTTAAGTTCTCATAATGTCTCTATGACTCTCTTAGCCCATCTATTCAAATATTTATTCATGTTGACTTTTTGTACATATTCTTTTTGATATTCTGTTGCCATAAGGGTCTTGCGGAAAAGCAATGTTGCACAGAATAAGCATGCTTATTGAAACTGTGTTTTAAATAAAGGTGACCATCTGCTCTCTCAGGCAAAATGGTGAGCTTCTTTATTTGTGGGTGGTTTATATAGGGAATTTTGTACATGCACACAATACAGCAATGACCTCACTGATCCATATAAATATCATGTGACTACCTCATGCCGATAATCCACTTAATATACACCTTTTGATATAACTCTTTCAACATAACCCAATTTAACATAACTTAATGGAGAACATGTTGTTAGACATTATTTCTTTGTTCTTATCTGATGATGCCTGAGGCTATGGAGGAACAAGGTAGATTGAATACCTGCCCTTGCTGGCCTTGCCGTTTGGAGGCTGTTACTTCAGATCTTTAAACAAGGCATAAAGAAACTTCTTGGGCATACCGGAATTTATGTACAAATATCTGCTCCCATGTAGGCCTTAAGTCAGGGGGTGATTTGCTGGAAACTTTTATAAGGAATTTTCAGGCTAGACTTCTCAAAAGCCTTCCACAAGCCCAAGTTTCATCTGTTCCATTAGATACATGTATGCATTGGGTAAATTCCTCTTCTCTTGAGTTCCCGGAGCACTTTCCATTCCTAGACCCATCAGCAAATGACCTTCGATACTTACCTGACCTGTGGTGAAGGGTATCTGGCCAGTTTTCCAAAGGACTTATTTATTGGCCTTATAAAATCAGCCTAATTCCTTAATGCAGTAAATGCTACTCCAGCTGAAGCCTAGCCTTGGTCACGTTTGGCTCA
>NW_003852578.1:1693102-1693802 GCF_000181295.1 Otolemur garnettii
CCTATATGTTCCACAAAGCTTACAGTTTGTCACAAAATTTATGCAGAAAGTAGAAAAGTCACTTTTAATCTAAATGAACATATTCAGTTTCCTTACTTATACTAATTCCTCTTCACTTCTACTATGTTTGCAAATGTTGTCATGTATGTCTTGATATTATAGGATACTATAATAACATAATATCATGGTAGAATGTTATAAGTGGATATTATAATAAGATGTTATCATATTATAGTATAATCTTCTGATTATTTCCCTATGCCCCTAATGACTATATGTTTCCCTGTCTGTGCAGAACTTAGTTTTATATTTTTAATATATCTTTTTCCTACAAATTTTATAACATTCTTTTACCTTTAGATTTTATATAGTCTGGTGAGTTTGATTACATATACCATTTCCATGGCAACTTTTATTGATCCCAGAAAATGTTCATATATTTAAACTTATTTTTTATCTCTTCTTCATTTTAGCCTCTTTTAAAAAAATTCACAAACTATATTTCAGAAAACATTTTAATTAAATGCTATTTATTAAATATTTAGCTATTTTGACATTATTAGAAACACAATTTTGGTTACTAAATAAAATGGCAGGCAGCTTCTTACATCAATATGTCCCAATATTTCTCATCAAAACAATACAAAATAAAGAAAAAGCCTACATTATAACCATAAAATCAGCATAAATTGAAGGCCCC
>NW_003852578.1:1694189-1695596 GCF_000181295.1 Otolemur garnettii
GTATCATACAAAGTATTTTCAGTACCCTAGAAATCTTCTGTACTATATATCCCTTTCTTCTCAAAATTCCTAGCTACCATTCTTCTTTTTACTATTTCCACAATTTTGCCTTCTCCTCTGTGTAATATATTTGGAATCACCCAATATGCACACTGTATGATCACCTTAGCTGGGTGCTTGTATATATGTGGTTTCCCCCAATTTTAAGACTGTTCAAATTGCTTTTACCACACGGTTTGGAAAAACCATTCACTTTCTCTAAGTCCTCCATAACAGGGATTCTCTACCAAATTCAGTTTTACCTTGCAGAGGACAATTGTTAATGTCTAGAAACATATTTGATTCTCATCCCTGAGGGATTTTTTTTCTGATATCTTCTCATTGGAGGTCAAAGATGCTTCTAAATAAACAGGATAGTCTTCCTAAACCAAGCATTATTCTACCAATGTGTCAGGAGTGCTGGAGTGGAAGAAATTTTCAGGTAGGTCACTACAGCATTCTGCATATGGTGGATTTAGAAAGCAGTAGAAAATCTTAATTTGGAAAAATTTTAGCAAGATCATTTCCTCCAAATAATGTACAATTTAAAAATACATATAAAACACATGAAAATTTTTAAATTGGAAAAATATTAGCAAGATCATTTCCTCCAAATAATGTACAAGTTTAAAACACAAATAAAACACAAGATTCTTCTATTTACATATTATTTACATATTATCACTATGTTTCAATTGTTTCACATACTACTTGGTCTCTGTTAGGGGTAACTGGTAAACTGAAAATTTCAAAAAATAAAAATACATATTTTTTAGAATATTTGGACCTTGAATATACAGATAATAAAAACAAAACAAATAGGCTAGGGAAGTAGGATGTCATAAATTTAAAATACTTTTCAAAGTACTCATTTTTAAAAATTACATTATCAATCCTCACACTATGCCTACAGGGTAGGCAATAATAATTATTGCATCTGGCTCAGTGCCTGTAGCTAGATGGTTAGGGTGCTGGCCACATGCATTGAGGCTGGTGGGTTCAAACTCTGCAGGGGCCTACTAAGCAACAGTGACAACAACAACAAATAGCTGAGTGTCTGATGGGCGCCTGTAGTGCCAGCTACTTGAGAGGCTGAGGCAAGAGAATCTCTTAAACTCAAGAGTTTGAGGTTGCTATGAGCTGTGACTCCATAGCACTCTACCAAAGGTAACATAGTGAGAATCTGTCTCAAAAAATAAATAAATAAAATAAATAAAAATAAAAAAAATTGTTGCATCTGTTTTACAGGTGAGCAGACTGGGTCACAGAAAGGTTAATTACTTACACAAGTTTAACTTGAGAGTCAATTATAAGACTTGGAATTATATGCCAATCCTATAACTCCAAATGACAAAACTCTAAAATTTT
>NW_003852578.1:1695880-1700302 GCF_000181295.1 Otolemur garnettii
GATGTAAATTGTTGCTAACTGCTATCAGAATTGTCTACAAATTAGTGATAAGAGGAAGGATCTTGAAGCTCAAGATGGGATTATTCTCTATATTCACCTTGCTTCCCTCAAAGAAAATGTAGCAACACTTAGACAGTCTTGGGTGTAATTTCCTCAAAATCCACTTATTGGAAGGGTTGAAATGAGAAATTTTTTTCCTGGTTCCAATGAAGTATAGATGTTTGGGAAAAGGTTAAAATTTTTATAATGCTTTTCTGCAATTTTTTTAATATTTCTGATTTATTAAGGGTACAAAGAATTAGGTTCACTAATTGCATTTGTTAAAGTCTCTCTTAAAATTGTGTCCCTCCCCCAAGAGGTGTGTCATACATCATGACCCTCCCTCCCCCTCCCTACCCCCTCCCACCTCCCCTTCTTTTATTAGCTCCTCTACTGGCTTCATATGATAATTGAGTACATTGGATTCTGGTTTCTCCATTCTTGTGATGCTTTACTAAGAAGAATGTGTTCCACTCTATCCAGGTTAATACAAAAGATGTAAAGTCTCCACCTCTTTTAATGGCTGAATAGTATTCCATAGTGTACATATACCACAATTTCTTAATCCATTCCCAGGTTGGTGGGCATTTAGTTTGTTTCCACATCTTGGTGACTGTAAAATGAGCTGCAATAAACAGTCTAGTGCAAATGTCCTTATGATATAAGGATATTTTTCTTCTGGGTAGATTCCTGGCTTTGGGATTGCAGGATCAAATAGGAGGTATAATTTGACTTGATTAGTTTTCAGTTTCATCAGCAGTATAAATATTTTCCCTTCTCTCCACATCCACACCAGCATCTGCAACTTTGAGAGTTTGTGATGTGGGCCATTCTCACTCAGGTTAGGTGATATCTCAAGGGTAGTTTTGATTTGCATTTCTCTGATGATTAGGGACAATGAGCATTTTTTTTTTTTATGATATTTAGCCATCCATCTGTCTTCTTCAGAGAAGGTTCTAATTATATCTCTTGCCTAGTGGTATATGGGATTGTTGAGTCTTTCTTTAAATTTTTGATTAATTTGAGTTCTCTATAGATCCTAGTTATCAAGCTTTTGTCTGATTCATAATATGCATATATTTTTTCCCATTCTGAGGGTTGTCTCTTTGCTTTGGTTGTTATCTCCTAAGCTGTACAGAAGCTTTTCAGTTGAATTAAGCCCCATTCGTTTATTTTTGTTGTTGTTGCAATTTACATGGAAGTCTTCTTCATAAAATCTTTCCCCAGGCTGATATCTTAAAGTATTTCCCCCACACTTTCTTTGAGATTTTTTATTGTTTACTGCCTAGATTTAAATAATTTATCTATCTTGAATCAATTTTTGTAAGTGGCTAGAGGTGTGAGTCCAGTTTCAGCCTTTTACATATAGTTATCCACTTCTCCCAGCACCATTATTGAGTAGGGATTCTTTTCTCCAGTGTATGTTCTTATTTGGTTTATCAAAGATCAGGTATCTGTAAGAGGTTAGTTTCATCTTACGGTTTGCTATTCATTTCCAAATGTCAGTGTCTCTATTTTTGTGCCAAAGCATGCTTTTTTGATCACTATGGCCTTGTAAAGACCCTAAAGGCTGGTAGGGTGAGACTCCCAGCTTTATTTTTATTACTAAGAATTTCCTTGGCTACATAGAGTTTCTTCTGGTTCCATACAAAAATGAAGAACTATTTTTTCCAAATTGTGAAAGTATGATGATGGTATTTTAATAGGGATTGCATTGAATATTTAGATTGCTTTTGCGAAGTATAAACGTTTTGACAATGTTGATTATTCCCAGCCATGAGCATGGTATATCCTTCCATTTTTAAATGTCTTCTGCTATTTCTTTTATTAGGATTACATAATTTTCTTTGTAGAGGTCCTTATCTCTTTTGTTATGTATATTCCTAGGTATTTAATTTTTTTGAAGTTACTGTGAAGGGATTTGTGTATTTGATTAGCTCTTGTATATTGGCATATGCAAAGGCTACTGATTTGAGGACATTGAATTTATATCATGAGACATTAATATATTTTATGATCACTTCTAGGAGTCTTGTGGTTTAGTCTTTGGGGTTCTCTAAATATGAGGTTATATTGTCAGCAAAGAGTGAGAGGTTGACCTCCTCTGCCCCCATTTTAATGCCCTTCATTTCCTTCTCTTGCCTGATTATATGGGCTAGAACTTCCAGTACTATGTTGAATAGTAGTGGTGATAGAGGACAACTTTGTCTGGTTCCAGTTCTAAATGGAAAAGCTTTCAGTTTTACTCCATTCAGAATAATTTCACAGTGGATTTGTCATAGCTGGCTTCTATCAAATTCAGAAATGTGTCACCTATGCCTATATTCTTAAGTGTTCTAATTAGAAAAGGATGCTGAATTTTATCAAATGCTTTTTCTGCATATATTGAGAGGATAATATGGTCTTTGTTTTTGCTTCTGTTGATATGATGAGTTACATTTATGGGCTTGTGAATGTTAAATCAGCATTGCATCCCTGGGTTGAAACCTACTTGACTGTGATGAATGACTTTTTTAATGTGTAGCTGTAATATTTGGCTAGATTTTATTGAAAATTTTTGCATCAATGTTCTTTAGTGAAATTGGTCTGAAATTCCTTTTAATTGGATCTTTTTTTTGGTTTTAGTATCAGGGTGACATTTGCTTCATGGAAAATGTTGAAGAAGATTCCTTCCTTCTCAATTTTTTAGAATGATTTCTGCAGTATGAGTATGAGTTCTTCTTTGAAGTTTTGATAGAATTCTGGAATCAAGCCTTCTGGACCAGAGCATTTTTGGGTTGGGAGAATTTCTATTGTTTTTTTCCATCTCAGTTTTTGAAATAAGTCTGTTCAAGAGATATATTTTTTTCTTGGTTAAGTCTAAGGAGGGGGTGCAATTCCAGGTATTGATCCATGTCCTCCATGTTATCAAACGTCTGGGCATAGAGTTTCTTGTGGTTTTTAAGTTTCAAGAGTTTCAAGTTTCTTGTGGTCTCTTGTATCTCTGTGGCATCTGTTGTTATTTCCCCTTTATTGTTTCTGATTGAGGTTATTAAAGATTCTACTTTTCTGTTTCTAGTTAACCCAGGAAAAGGTTTATCAATTTTATTTATTTTTTCAAAAAAAGAATTTTTTTTGTTAATTTTCTGAATGATTATTTTGTTTTCAATTTCATTAATCTCTGATTTAGTTTTGATTATTTCTTTTCTTCTTTTGGATTTGGGATTAGATTGTTTTCTTTTTCCAATGCCATTGGTATGTTGAGTATATTGATGTACTCAGTTTCTTTCTTTCTTTCTTTCTTTCTTTCTTTTTTTTTTTTTTGAATGTACGCATCTAGTGCAATAAGTTCTCTTCTCAGGACTGCTTTTGCTATATCCCAGAGGTTTGGTAACTTGTGTCTTCATTGTTGTTATGCTTGAGAAATTTAACAAATTTCTCTTTTATCTCTTCCTGAATGCAACTATCATTCAGCATAACGTTGTTTAATTTCCAAGTCTTTGCATGAGTATGAATAATTTTGTTGGAGTTGAGTTCCAACTTCATTGCCTTATTGTCTGAGAAGAAACAAGGTACAACTTCTCTTCTTTAAATTTTGTTGAGTTTTGATTTGTATTCTAAGATGTGGTCTATTTGGGGTATGTACCATAGGCTGATGAGAAAAAGCTATTCTTAGTTTTTGGGTAGTGTGTTCTCTATATGTCTAGTAATCCCATTTGGTCTAGGTTTCTGATATGGTTTGCACATCACATTTAAGTCTTTTGTATCTTTGATTAGTTTCTTTTTAGAGAATGTGTTCTGTAGGAGACGCCAACATCCGAGCAAGATGATCTACAGCTGAGGCGTGGACCTCGGGCCATTCCTCCACAGGAGTTCCTTGTAGGAGGAGCCCGTGCCCTCAGCATGTAGTCATTGTTAATTACTTCCCTCACCTGTGTTGTTCTGGCTTAATAAAAGGCTAGTGCGGAGGTTGCTCAGGGCTACCCAGAAAGTAAGGGCTAGCCCACCTTCCACAAGCTTGTACTTCTAATCCGCTTCTTGCCTGGTTCCTTCCTGGGCTAACTGAGACCAGGGCCACAGGAGCCAGACGGGTCGCGACAGTGTTCAGTTTTGTGAGAAGCATGTAATTCCCTGTCTATTATGGTGTAATGGGATATCCTGTTGTTCAGACCCATCAAAATTTGTTTCATAAATCTAGGAACATTTAAATTGGGTGCATAAGTATTCAAAGTTAAAATGTCTTCTGTCTTCCTGTTTTATTTTTCCTTGGACCAGTAAAAATTGTGCATCTTTGTCTTTCTTAACTTTAGTTGCTTTAAATCTGCTTGTATCTGAAAATAAGATTGCAACCCTTCCTTTCTTCTGATTTTCTTTTGCTTCAAATACTGTTTCCCATCCCTTAAC
>NW_003852578.1:1700534-1702333 GCF_000181295.1 Otolemur garnettii
AACTGATAAGTGTGGTGGAGTTCTATTCATCTTATTTTGTGAAAGTCCATTAGGTACTTTTATCTTTTGTGCCATTGTGGAAGATAAGTTTTGACATTTAGCCTCTTGGTGTTTTCTTTGCTGGTGATCTATTGTGATGGTCAGTGTTTTCCTTGTAGAGTTGGTCTTGTGGAAACTTTCCTCAGTGTTTACATAGCCACAGAATATTTGATTTCTCCATCAATCTTGAAGCTTAGTTTAGCAGAATAGAAAATTCTGGGATGAAAATTGTTTTGTTTAAGGGTGTTGAAGGTGGATGACCATGCTCTTCTGGTTTGGAAAACTTCAGCTGAAAGTCTGCTGTCAACCAAATGCCTCTGACTCTGTAGGTCAGTTGGTCATTACTCCTGGCTGGGTGCTGAATATTTTCTTTTGTCTTGTGTTTGGACAGGTTCATGATGATGTATCTTGGAAAAGCTATGTTTGAGTTGAGATGACCCAGAATTCGATGTCCATCTGAAAGGAGTGCTTTGGGGTCTTTAGTAAAACTTGGGAAGTTTTTATTTACGATAGTCACCAATAAGGCTTACATTCCTTTGAGGCTATCTTCTCTCCCTTCAGGAATCCCTACTATTCATGTTTAAACCCTTCCTGGATTCAGATAGTTCTCTAAGTGCATTTTCTGCTTTATGTCTCTTCTTTTCTGCCTCTTTAATTACCTGGGTTAACTCAAAGACTTTATCCACTAGGTCTGAGGTTCTTTCTTCTCCATGATCTAACCTATTTTTAATACTTTCTACTGCATCTTTACATTCCCTGATTGTCTCCTTCATTTTACTTAAGCTCTGCCATATCCTTTCTTGATTTTACATTTATCTCATCTGACTTTTGACTCTGTTTTTCCATTTTCTTTTCGTTTTTTTAATTGTCTTTATCATCCATATTTTAAATTTCCTTTCTGTCCAGTCCATTAATTCTTTATAGGTGGAGTCTTTTGTAGTAGCTAAATCATGGTACCTTAGAGGAGTTGCTCTGTTTTGGTTTGTCATTTTGCCTGATTTTTTCTGTTGGTTCCTCCCCATATGTTCTTTCTTTTTGTTCATCTCCTTGTCCTCCTTTTTCCTTCTCACTTCCTCCTGAGACAAATTCCCTTGTCTCAGAGCTAAGATCTTGAAGTGGACTCAGCCTGAGGAAAGCCAAACTCATGGACAAAAAAAGGTGTCCTTGCTCTTTAAGACAATATGTTGTATTATATCACTGGAACACCAGGTGGTGCTTTGGTTTTTCATGAGATGGAGAACACAGTTGGCAAACTCTATGGTCCTTATTCCTAACTAGTTGCCTTTCCTTTAGTTATAACCTGATTATTCCTGAGCATTCAGACCCTGTCAAGGTCTGAAGAGTCCTTCAGGGGCAGGTCTCACAGTGCTTCCTGAAACCAGTTCTCATGTGGAGTAGGAGTCCCTCAGCCTGTCCCAAGAGTGGAGTTCTGATACCAGCAGGCAGAATTAAGATGGCCATGCTTCAGGCTCCTGCTATGACCTTCTCACCACCTTCCCACAATGGCAGCACCCGGCCACCAAGACCAGCCACCAAACCTATGGCAAATTCATTTCAACTGGTATTCATACCTGGTCACTCTATACTGTTAAGTCGGCCCACTCTTTCAGACTTTCCTCTCAACACCCACTTTCTTCCCCAAACTAAAATTCTAGAAGGGCTTCCTCCTGTCTGAGACCTCCATGGAGGGCCAGCTGATCCCAGTGGGTCACAATCACTTGCCTAAGCCATCAAATTTTCACCACTCCATATCATTTGCT
>NW_003852578.1:1702353-1705403 GCF_000181295.1 Otolemur garnettii
AAAAAAAAAAAAAGAACTGATAAGTGTGGTGAAGTTCTATTCATCTTATTTTGTGAAAGTCCATTAGGTACTTTTACCCTTTGTGCCATTGTGGAAGATAAGTTTTGACCTTTAGCTTCTTGGTGTTCACTTTGCTGGTGATCTATTGTGATGGTCAGTGTTGAGAATAGGTCTAAGTATTCCTTGTAGAGTTGGTCTTGTGGAAACTTTCCTCAGTGTTTACATATCCACAGAATATTTGATTTCTCCATCAATCTTGAAGCTTAGTTTAGCAGAATACAAAATTCTGGGATGAAAATTGTTTTGTTTAAGGGTGTTGAAGATGGATGACCATGCTCTTCTGGTTTGGAAAATTTTAGTTGAAAGTCTGCTGTCAACCAAATGCCTCTGACTCTGTAGGTCAGTTGGTCATTACTCCTGGCTGGTTGCTGAATATTTTCTTTTGTCTTGTGTTTGGACAGGTTCATGATGATGTAGCTTGGAAAAGCTATGTTTGAGTTGAGATGACCCAGAATTCAATGTCCATCTGAAAGGAATGCTTTGGAGTCTTTAGTAAAACTTGGGAAGTTTTTATTTATGATAGTCACCAATAGGGCTTACATTCCTTTGAGGCTATCTTCTCTCCCTTCAGGAATCCCTACTATTCATGTTTAAACCCTTCCTGGATTCAGATAGTTCTCTAAGTGCCTTTTCTGCTTTATGTCTCTTCTTTTCTGCCTCCTTAATTACCTGGGTTAACTCAAAAACTTTATTCTTTAGGTCTGAGGTTCTTTCTTCTCCATGATCTAACCTATTTTTGATACTTTCTACTGCATCTTTACATTCCCTGATTGTCTCCTTCATTTTTACTTAAGCTCCGCCATATCCTTTCTAGATTTTACATTTATCTCATCTGACTTATGACTCTGTTTTTCCATTTTCTTTTCCTTTCTTTTATTGTCTTTATCATCCACATTTTAAATTTCCTTTCTGTCCAGTCCATTTATTCTTTATAGGTGGAGTCTTTTGCAGTAGCTAAATCATGGTACCTTGGAGGAGTTGCTCTATTTTGGTTTGTCATGTTGCCTGATTTTTTTCTGTTGGTTCCTCCCCATATGTTCTTTCTTCTTGTTCATCTCCTTGTCCTCCTTTTTCCTTCTCACTTCCTCCTGAGACAAATTCCCTTTTCTCAGAGCTAAGATCTTGAAGTGGACTCAGCCTGAGGAAAGCCAAACTCACGGACAAAAAAACAGGTGTCCTTGTTCTTTAAGACAATATGTTGCATTATATCACTGGAACACCAGGTTGTGCTTTGGTTTTTCATGAGATGGAGAACACAGTTGGCAAACTCTATGGTCCTTATTCCTAACTAGTTGCCTTTCCTTTAGTGATAACCGGATTGTTCCTGAGCATTCAGACCCTGTCAAGGTCTGAAGAGTCCTTCAGGGGCAGGTCTCACAGTGCTTCCTGACACCAGTTCCCATGTGGAGTAGGAATCCCTCAGCCTGTCCCAAGAGTGGAGTTCTGATACCAGCAGGCAGAATTAAGATGGCGATGCTTCAGGCTCCTGCTATGACCTTCTCACCACCTTCCCACAATTGCAGCCCCCTGGCCACCAAGACCAGCCACCAAACCTATGGCAAATTCATTTCAACTGGTAGTCATATCTGGTCACTCTATACTGTTAAGTCTGCCCACTCTTTCAGACTTTCCACTCAACACCCACTTTCTTCCCCAAACTAAAATTCTAGAAGGGCTTCCTCCTGTCTGAGACCTCCATGGAGGGCCAGCTGATCCCAGTGGGTCACAATCACTTGCCTAAGCCATCAAATTTTCACCACTCCATATCATTTGCTATATCTAGCTAACTACTTTCTCCCTGTGCTCCTTGATCTACAATTCTGGGTAAGATCCCCATGCCAGGCTTGGCTGGATTCTCTCTTTTCCCCAGTCATTCTAGGAGAGTTCAGCTGAATGATCTTTCCTGTCCACCATCTTGCACCACCCCCTCTATGACACTTTTTATTGATACATTCCATTGCTTTATAAATGGAATTTTAATTAGTAAAATAATGTCTGTCCTTCAGCACATACCAACAGAGCGTCTCCAACATTGAACATATGATAATAATCAATAATTAGGATAACACTTCACACTAAGCTAATGTGGAATAATGTTAATGATGATATGATCTCTATACACCAGGAAATGGATGACCATTTTGATTTAATGTGTCCCTCACCCTGTCACTTTCCAGTTGAAATAACTTATCATATTACTTCTAGTTGCTTTTGACACTAGGACCAGATTACCAGTATTATATAGATAGTGGTACTAAATTGATATTGTTCTACTTCGAAAGAAGGTTTTACAGAAATTAAAGTGTAAGTTATTCAATTAAACTACCAAGCCAAAATTAATATTGATTTCCTCAAATTTGTGATTTTAAAATGAAGCAAATGTAGCAAGATAAATCTTTACCATTTGTTTTAAATGATTGGCTTAGATATACAGTTTATGTCTTATTACTATTTCTCAGTGAATCAATCTATTAATGGAGGAATATAGTGCATTAGTTAAATTTTTAGGTTTAAGAAAAGACTAAAATAACCAACTCAGTATCATAGTAGCATTTTGACCTTGGACAAAGTACTTCTTCTATTTTCTTACTTGTAAAACGGAGCTATAGTAACGTTATTTTTTATCTCATGGACTTTTTGTGAGAATTGAATTAGTCAGCTAAATTAAACTGAGTCAATTTAGCATAACAAACTTAAAATAGTACCTAGAACAAAGTAAATAATTTTAATATGTAAAATTAAATATGATCTTATAAATATAATATAATTTTAAAAATATTTTCTAATATAAAATAGTTTAATTAACTGAAATGTCTTTACATTTGTACTCTTTCACTGGCATACTTATGCCATGCAGTGCAGACTTCTTAAAAGAAAATACTATAGGGTGGCACCCATGACTCAGAGTAGGGCACTGCCCCATATGATGGAGATGAAGGGTTCAAACCCAGCCCCACCCAAAACTGCAACAAAAAAAAAAAAAAAAAGAA